>NC_060207.1:240840000-241140000 GCF_021130785.1 Homalodisca vitripennis | reverse complement strand
GCAGATAGATTTTTAATAAACATACATTTATGGTGTAGTGATTATGAATTGATTTCCTAACATCAAACAAGTCATTGATTAAAGTCAAGTAATTATTCAGGCGGACATGCATACGTGAAATTGGCAACACAACACAACAAATCAACCCCTTCTATTGTCGCTTGCTCACCCACCCTAAAGCAAATATATTCGCTAATCAATGCGACTACGCATTTTTTGTAGGCAGATTTTTCACACAGTTGTAAATTCATTGCTAACAGACCAACAGAACAAAACACACACTCCTGTACCTAATATTATTGTTATTTGTGTTACTTGATTAAAAATGCCGGAATATTGTTTTAAAAACGATTAGTAATGATAACATATATTCTGGGTGTAAATTAAGTCATTTTAATTAAGCAAAAGTTATGGGCAAATAACGCAAAAAAATATAAACCGTAGAGACAATACCAATTTCTTACGCATATGATCAAAATGCATGCGTGATATTTTTTAGTAAGACTTTGAGGAGCCCAGCTTATCGTAATATCTAATGTTTCTAGTGTGCATACTTGTGGTAAGAAATTTATTTTTGTAAGTGACATTAAAATGTAAGGGATTGTTTACCCACAACTTTTACTATGAACGTCGTAGAGATGTTTTATTCATGTTATTTTGTTTCCTCTTAAAAAGACCATTACAATAATATTTCACAAAATAAAGGTTGCAGTTAGAAAATTAAAGTTAACTTCCTTGTACTCTTCTTTGAATTGGGGGTGCGAATTTCTTTATCATTAAAACATCCAAAACATTATTTGAATAAGTATGGTGAAGGGTGTATATTGATATCTCAATCCGTTTGGAATACATCCATCGGTATCAGGACTTAATTTACACCCTGTTTATCTATTGCTTATAAAGAATAAAATTATATGGACAAAAAAACAAAAATAAAGTAATCCTTTATATAATAGCAGTGTAATGAGTTCATAATTCTTCAAAAGCAATAAAATACAGACTGATAATTAATAGAACGAATGTCGGTGTAAATTAAGTTATGAATCGATTTTGTCATAACGAACACGTTCGAAAAGTTTAGAGCAGCAGACAGTTTTCTTTTACACTCTAAAACTCCTTAAATTTTCTTTTATGTGCTTTTAGTTCCTTCATTTGTTTCCCCTTCATATATAATTTATTTATTTATATAAAATCTCTCTAAAAGTTTTACACGCACATGTTAGAATGCACGGTCAAGTATATTATACTACACAATGTTGATAGAGTGTTTCGTTTTATATAGGGTGAAGTTTATTGTGAGTATTGTTAATCAAATTTTCCAGATTATTCGCATTGAAGTTGAAAGTCCATAGCAAAAATGAATTATGTAGTCTCGTTGTACACGAACATACAATAGCTATTATTGTTTCTGAAATTTAATATCTTTTATCTGTAGCTATCTCGTTTAATTTCACCTTTTATAAGAAATTTTTAATTCATAGCAATACTTTTTGTTATAACTAAAATTTTATAAGCAATACCAAAAACTACAATAAACCCAAAACCATTATATCTAGAATTGAGTTTGAACATCAGGGTAGAGCGTAACAAGAGGATTAGTGCCGTCTAGATGAACAGATCGGTTCACAAGGGAGAGAGCTACAACTATACCTAGAACTCAGTTTGATCATCAGGGTAGAGCGTAACAAGATGATTAGTGCCGTCTAGATGTACAGATCAGTTCACAAGGGAGAGAGCTACAACTATACCTAGAACTCAGTTTGAATATCAGGGTAGAGCGTAACAAGAGGATTAGTGCCGTCTAGATGAACAGATCAGTTCACAAGGGAGAGAGCTACAACTATACCTAGAACTCAGTTTGAACATCAGGGTAGAGCGTAACAAGAGGATTAGTGCCGTCTAGATTAACAGATCAGTTCACAAGGGAGAGAGCTACAACTATACCTAGAACAGTTTAAACCTCAGGGTAGAGCGTAACAAGAGGATTAGTGCCGTCTAGATGAACAGATCGGTTCACAAGCGAGAGAGCTACAGCTATATCTAGAACTCAGTTTCAACGTCAGGGTAGAGTGTAGCAAGAGGATTGGTGCCGTCTAGATGTACAGATCAGTTCACAAGGGAGAGAGATACAACTATACCTAGAACTCAGTTTGAACGTCAGGGTAGAGTGTAACAAGAGGATTGGTGCCGTCTAGATGTACAGATCAGTTCACAAGGGAGAGAGCTACAACTATATCTAGAACTCAGTTTGAACGTCAGGGTAGAGTGTAACAAGAGGATTGGTGCCGTCTAGATGAACAGATCAGTTCACAAGGGAGAGAGCTACAACTATACCTAGAACTCAGTTTGAACGTCAGGGTAGAGTGTAATAAGAGGATTGGTGCCGTCTAGATGAACAGATCAGTTCACAAGGGAGAGAGCTACAACTATACCTAGAACTAAGTTTGAACTTCAGGGTAGAGCGTAACAAGAGGATTAGTGCCGTCTAGATGAACAGATCAGTTCACAAGGGAGAGAGCTACAACTATACCTAGAACTCAGTTTGAACTTCAGGGTAGAGCGTAACAAGAGGATTAGTGCCGTCTAGATGAACAGATCAGTTCACAAGGGAGAGAGCTACAACTATACCTAGAACTCAGTTTGAACGTCAGGGTAGAGTGTAATAAGAGGATTGGTGCCGTCTAGATGAACAGATCAGTTCACAAGGGAGGGAGCTACAACTATACCTAGAACTCAGTTTGAACGTCAGGGTAGAGTGTAATAAGAGGATTGGTGCCGTCTAGATGAACAGATCAGTTCACAAGGGAGAGTGCTACAACTATACCTAGAACTCAGTTTGAACGTCAGGGTAGAGTGTAACAAGAGGATTGGTGCCGTCTAGATGAACGGATCAGTTCACAAGGGAGAGTGCTACAACTATACCTAGAACTCGGTTTGAACGTCAGGGTAGAGTGTAACAAGAGGATTAGTGCCGTCTATATGATCAGATCAGTTCACAAGGGAGAGAGCTACAACTATACTTGTGACAACTTGATATCTCAAAGTGGTAGTTAGTTCCCGTGTCCCAACTTTGTTCTGAGTTTCATCGTCATTATTTTCATTGACGCGATCGTAACAAGATGGCACTTCAGTCGAACTGAAGTTAATTGGATTTTGAGATTGTTTGAAAATCTGTTAAGCTAAGATAATAGCAAGGCAATCGTGTCTTAGACTATACATTACGAAGTTTTATAGGCTGTTGCAGGTCTGGCCGATATTATTATTTCTTCAATCTCAGTTGCAGATTCATGTCCCCCCAATCTTCTGCTCGTCTATTGGTGTGAGTAGTTCATTAGTGACATTACGACATTTTGTACATGTGTACGATCAATTAGGTTTTAACGATGAGTGATGGCTGACTGATGATATCATCACCCTTATGTGGTTCTAACTGTCAGACTGGAACTGTCAGTTCCTGTCTTCAGCTCAAGGGACATTCTAGGGGGTTTCGCCAATACTATTTTTCATGCATTAAAAATTCTGTGAGCCAATATCAAGTAAAATGCCTAGCCTGTTGGTTGGTAAGGGGAAGGTCCTTTATACAATTACAATTTCAATATTTTCTCTGTAATTTCTCCGCTTTAATATTTTAAAAATTAATTAATTAAAATAACTTAGTGGATAACTTTTACATTATTAAACTGTATACATGTAAATTTAACGTATGCTTTCATTGCATTAACTATAAAGTCACAATCAATTGGAATATATCTAAATCAAAACAAAAATAGATGTCTCACTCACTTTAGTACTTGGAATAGTAAGTATAATTCACTAGTGCAATGTTATATTCAATAATTTATCATCTATGCGTAGATGTGAAAATACTTCGTATGAAATATGTTCCAGTGAGACTTCTATGTTTCATGATTTTCGTAATATATACGATCGCAAAACATACTGCTCAGTACTTTTTTAGTGACTTGAGATATTAGATTCGCTTGCTTATGAAAATAAATCAAGCCTACATTTTACATGCAAGTAATTGGTTTTCACAACATATTTACTTTAACTTTTAAGTACTTTTTTTAAAATTTTGCATGCGATAATAGTCAATGACACCCAATAAAAATTAATACAGTATAAGTATAAATGTTATCAACACTTTATATTAACAAATGACAGACAAATAACCTAACCGGCATTCAACCAGTAATGTTTTATATTAAATGAAGCAATCAATATCCCCAGAGAGGTGTTAATCCAGGCTATTGATGGATCTCTGACATTTTGGCATTCTGCTCTCAATCTGTCACGTATGAGATTACGTTCTGTAATAAGTTTTGTTGAGAGGATCCTACATAATAATCTTCATCAGGTTAGTTTGTGTTTGTACTGTTATCGAAAATAATTTACTGTATTCTATGCAAACCTTTCTCTAATATGAATTTGTTCAAATTTAAATAACTTAATTACTACAACTTTTTGAAGAGACGTAACTATATCTCTGCAATACTACAGCTTTTTAAATAAGTAGAATTTTTATTCTTTCATCTTAGCTTCATATTTTACAATAGATTTGATTTAGAACCATTTTGAAATAGAATAATATGAACTTGTCTGCCCTTTTGAGATAGAGAAAACACAGACTCCAGTCTGGCAACAGACATATTTAGGATCAACATTTTCTCACTCCTGTCCCCTAACTTACACCCGTCCTATATTATCCTCTTCTCCTACAATCTTCTTCATCTACCAATCCCCCTCACCAATGTTGTCTTCTCCTAAGCTTTGCATCCTGCCCGAGCCTAATATTTTCCTTACATATTTTAAACCTACCTCACTTTATCTTTGAACTTGTTTCTTACACTATGACATCCCTCCTTCTTCCACCTGATTACAAACACTTATACTCTTGTTTCATTATTTATTTTTTTCCTTTTAGTCTTACCTGGTTCTATCAATGAACACTCTTCATCATCAATCCATTTTCTTATTTCCTACTAGCCGTTATCCGAAGCATCGTAAGTAATTTCAAAAATAGAAGTCCTTACACCGTTTCATAAAAGCACCTATGTTGCAATATGAAGAAGTTATATAAATTTTTTCAAATGTATGCAGGCATAAATCACGTACATATTACTGAATTGTTCATGGTTGAGAAGATCAGAGTTTAACCCGATTCTTATTTCGGGTTTGACACTTGTAAGATCATTTATTTTTCGAATAAATATTTTTGTCACCACGCTGAGTTTGCCTAGTTGCCTAGATCAAGAAAATACAAATACCAAGGGCAGTTCTTAAGATGATTTAAAAGACATTTTCATAATCTCCTTATTTGTAACTTTTTAACCGCACATAAATTATGTTAAGAAATCTACATCATTATTTAATTATGATTTCTACGTGGTGTTTTACTCCAATAAAGCTTATATACTTATTTAAATTTGTCAACAGGTCTCAGTTTGTAGCTGACATAACCTCAGTAACAAAGAAAGCTGTGACTATACAGATCTTTGAACTGATTAACAATAAACAATAGTAGTTATGACTGTCAAATACTGCTGCCATCTATAGTGACAGACACTTTCGATTAAGTAACATTTAAAACATTTCTATGCCAAAATTACAATAGCAGTTTAGGGTCTAAGAAAGAATAAAGGGATAATGTTTTTTTGTAACTAGCTTGTATTATCCCTGGTCTTCAGCACAAGCTTAGCGTCAAGTGTAAAGAAAAAGAGGCATTATTACTAAAAACCAACAATTATTTCATGCGGATTGATTTTTTAAAATAATTACGTCTTTCCAAATAACCGCAGTTAACGAAGAATTGGGCTTGGATTTATTAGGTAATATAGTATTACAGCTTATGAAAATTATAGAGGGGAGGATTTATAAATCAATAATATCATATGGCAAGACGTTTTCTACATATGCAGCGTTAAATTGACTTGTAAGTTCCGACCAGGCCTCTGATACCATAAATTAAACTCCCCAAACGTGAAATCTCAGAGCTCTGCCATTTAGAACAGAACTTGAGTCGTAAAGTTTGTCGGGTATTCTTGTTAAAATTAACGAACCACTCACCTTCCAACTTCGGTAAAACTGTAATTAACATGATCCGATAATAATGTATATTACACTAAAATCAAAGCAATGAATTTGTTGTTGAAAAGTAACATAACAATATTTCATACTGCTAACCATATTTTGCTATAAAGCTTAAAAATAATTTTGTGTGTTATAACCTATCAAACTAACTTTTATATGTATTTAATATTTTATTTTCTAATGCGGTGTTTATTTATAATCTCATATCCAATACCACTAAAAGTCAAACTTTTATAAAATCATTTTTAATAAAACAATTTTATTAGTTTCTCAACTAAGGTTTATTAAATAAAATTTAATAAAAAGTAGGTTCTTACGTTGAATGATGTATACTGTTATTTAATGGTAGAATTTTGGGTTATTTTAAACTATATAATTAAAAATACCATAGATAACCTGTAAAACTTGATTAACTTATTATCACTCTCTTGATTTCATTTTCCTTCCTTAATTTGAGTATATTATAACCACCCAATTTTTAGCAAAGACTTCAAGATAGTAAATATATTTGGCGTAGGTAGATAAATTAAAGTGAGTGTTTTGGAACTATACGGAAGCGTCATTCTAAATTTCAATTAATAACTTCTACAAACTTCTATGAATGTAATTTGTGACAGTCGAATATAAAAAAATATGGATTAGCAAGCCCCTAAGATTTTTCTCTCTTTTTATTTGTTATAGGTTTTGACATTATGAATCGCATTGCATTAGCTAACATGCTTTTGCATGGATAAGACTACCTAATGGATTCCATACGTTTCGTTAAGCCAGTATGAAACAAGTTTGAAGAAACATTTTATAATGGGGATCATTGTGTCAAGAAGAGTAATATGTCGCCAAATTGTTCTTTTAATTGAAAATTGCATGCAAATACACAGCACATTAAATAATTTAGATTTAAGAAATGACGCAAGGGGGTTAAGTATTATTTTTGACCAATGCTTCTGTATGTCATTGCACTTACAATTATATTAATTTACGAATGATATGAAAATTGTGGAATAGTAGAAATTATTTGTAATAATCAGTTTTAATTGCATGTTGAGTGCACAAATTTTTCCAGGGTAATTTACAGCTTTATGGTGTAATCATATTCTGGTGGAAATTCTTATCAATAAAATTCTTTGTACTCAATTTGCATTTTCTTATTTTAGATAAAAAAAAACTTAATACTCAATGAAAATAACAGAGCAGATAATAACTCCAGTCCAGGTAAAAGGCAAACTTTATTAATTCCAAAACACAAATCCAAAAGTTACCGTGCATCTAGTGATAATAACTTTATCAATCAAAAGTTGAGCAGCTGCTCTGTAGACATTCAGTACTTTGCTATGCTGCACGTATAGTCTGTTGAGCTCAATATGATAATAATTCCACGGTAATCTTCGTTTAATACAGTGTGGTGTGGCTTAAATCATAATGTATTGCCTATAATAGTTGATGGCCATAAAACGTATAACTTATTCTGCGTCCTTTACATACTATAATTAGTCACCCTTACTTGAGAGAGTTCCATTTAAATGCAAAACTTGTAGATTTTCAAAGGATTTACCCTCGCATTGAATTGAATTATGATTATGGTTTGATTTTGTATGGTTTGATTTTTGGGAAATTAAACTAGGGTTTAATACTGAAGTAATATTCTGGCTTTACCAGAGACAATTACATATAATAAGTGTGGTTATATCTAAGTATAAATACCCTAAGTATAAATCTGAAAAGTGAGTTTCAAATAAACCTAGTCCAAATTAACTCGTAGTTGTCAACTTATTTAATAAGTAATGAAACTAAGCTAATTAAATTAAATAATATAAAGCATACACTATATTTATTTTAATGGCAGCAATTTAAGAATTGTACTATATTGTTGAATCATTCTTAAGGTTAATATTATGTTTGGCAAATGGAATTAGAGCATCATATGTAATGAGCAGTGTGGTTTTATGTATGAGTGTCAAATACTTTTGCAGATGCCACATTTGTAAAATCCAGTATATTTAAATATAAAAAATACGCGAGTTTTGTGGGTATAAATCATTAGACATTATATAAGTAATGTTGATATTTCATTTTATAGTGAATTTGCCTTTCAACAGGTTTTCTTAATTTCCCAATATTTTAATCAGGGTATAAAAAAAATATTACGCCTCATACCTAAATAAAATTAACAATTTGAATGCTGGATACAATGTTTTAATAACCTTTTCCTAAATCCTATTTCTGAGTGGAATGAGTTTCCAATTATCAAACTCAAGTACAGATTTCAGAAAGATCACACCAAGTTATTAGAATACGTTGCAATTTTGAAGTGAAGTTGTCGAGAACTGAGATAACAAGCAATACAAATCTCAATTAACAAATCTCCGACTTGGAAGACAATACAGTAATGACCAAACTTTGTCGAAAGATGAGGTCAAAAAGTTAGCATCGCTTTATGAATGTTACTTCATAAATAATAACACTTTTTATTATTGTGCAATCTTATAATTTTGTATATATGACATTGATAGACTCAGAAACTATTCGACCGATCATTATGAAAATTTGTATGTATATGTATTTTTGCACGTAGAAGGTTTATGTTATGTCCACGCGATACCCATTGATGTAACTCGCCACCAGGTGGCGCTACAAAAGAAAAGCATTTCATACCGCCTACACATGAAACCTGTTTCCTAGGTTATGATGTAAATGTGTATTTAAAAAAAGTTTCTGGTTGAACTTAAAGCTTGGGTGTTACACCACTTTATAATAAAGTAAGCGTACAATGGCTATAAACATACACTTTTGACGGATTGTCTTGATCGTGGCAATGAGGCAAACTCTACATCTTTGTTTACAATACAACTAACTTGAACCAGAAGTGCTCATACAGTGGAAAAGCTTATGAAAGCGTGCGAAACTGTGGGAAACAGCTTGTATTTACATAAATACACATATTTTAGGGTATATTAAATTTACACAAACGTAAAAATGTTATACGTTTTCCAATTTTTATTTATATATATTCCACACTTTGAAAATTAATTAATTAAATATAAATCTGTGTAACAACACACGTGTACCTGTTCGGTATAAACTGCCAAATAACACCACCAGAAAATTCCATATATATCAATCCTTCCTGAGGATTCATTCCTATTACATTTTAATAATACATATATTTAGTAATCTTATCCAGATAAAAATAAAAAGTAATTTACAAATTGAATTGTACTAAACAGCTCTATTCAAATGAACGCCAAAATTTACATACTTGAATATTAATCATACAAATGAAAATTAATCGCTTATTCAGCATTGCTTTCAATCTGAAAAGAACTCTTAAAATGAAAATTATAATACAGTACATATTAAATATAATGTAAGTCCGTATATTTCTATTATTATTAACACGTCTCTTCAAAATGTAAAGGATTCACTTTAAACTAATAGCGATTGGCTTGAGTATTAGTTGCCAGGATCGGTACGTCTCTATAAACGTTAAGAGGAGGTCTTATTTCACCTGGAAAAGTTACGTTAAGAAGCTCTATCTAACTTTATCTAATGTACTAACAGCCTAACGGCATCTTAAGATACGTTACAGAATGTCATTGGCGCTCATTTAGAAAATTTTAAATCTTAAACTGTTCATTATTTAAAAATATTGTGACATTAATTATTTATGATTCGTTTGACATCAAAGTTAGTTAGCGAAAGTTAGTTTACTTAGTTGTAGTTACACCCAACTCAGTTTGGGGCAAGCTGTGGCCATCAATATTACATCATGCTTACCTTCAGTACATCACGGAAGAGAAATATTAATATGGCTTAATAGTGGTAAGGATGGAGTAATACACCAACTAATGTCTTTATTTGCACGTATTTGTTAAATTAAATTAAAAAGCACACAACTGGGATTTATTATTATAATAAAGTATTTCCCTTAATCTAGCCAAACAATCCATATTTTCAAGTCTTCAAGATACTTTGAGTAATAGTCGCAACACTGTTAAAATTGCTGCTAACCATCGGAACGATTTAAAATACAATTATATTTATGGAGCGTGTTTACGGTTTATAGTACACTCTATGGCATTAGACTACTGTGTTGTTGCTGATAATTCTTGTATAATGTAATACGAAATTGTAATTAGATGATTCCAGGTTAACACATTACGTCATCAGGCTGTTGTTTCTTGTGATAATTTATCCAGTAATAGGGAAATGGTTTCCAGCATTACAGCTAATTACGTCACCAGGCTATTTTTCGTTGATGGTGATTTTTCTTTACTATGGAAATTCTCATTAGCATGTTAACAGGTTGCGTCATAAGGCTATTTTGTCGTTTGTAACGATTCATTCTGTATTATGGAAATTCTAACTAGCTTGTTATATAGCTTGTTAGCAATCCAATATATAGCTTGTTGTTGGTGTTCCAATTCGTTAGCAATCGTTATTTGACGATTGTATGTATGCTAATCATATAGCTTGTAATATAAAAACTATACCCAGCACGTTACAAGCTTACACATTTCGCTATCGGAATATCTTGTAATATAGAACTTGGTACATTACCATACTACCCTTAGCTATCCTTATTAAAATGCATTCTATATTAAGGAGTTGCTACTAAGCATATTTGACGATGCATATCTTATGAGCAATTATTAAATATACAAATATATACGTACAAACGATGATATTCTCCAAAATAAACATTGTTCCTATTAAAACCACATTACAAACGTACAGTACAAACAAAATAGAGGTTGGCTCCTCGGAAATTTTCGAACAAGTTAGGTTATCCAGTTAAAATATGAAATTACCAATAAAATACGAGATCTTGAATTTGACGCTAATAAAAAATTACTTTAGAAAACAAGCTCTCAAGTCCATCAACATTGTATAGCTACTCATTGTGGTATATTAGCTTTAAAATAATTTCACCATAATTGGGAAACTGATCATTACGTTACTTACTAATATAACTTTGACCCTCATACGATCCATCCTTGTGATTCATTTCTGATGGAACACCACTCATTAGGTGTGAAATGCCAGTTAGGACATGTTTTATGTTTTCTATTTCAGTATTGTCTATTCTCATGTTTCATGTTGTATCGGAATCGGTCACGTTCGTATTACACACAATGACACAATATCCACCTAAATTGAAGCCATCCCTCAACTTGTAATGGCTGCAGCGTAGATCGTTTTTCCTCATTTATTTCCCAAGTGGAATCTGTTACAGTACATTATGTTAATGAGAGTAGTGACTACCAGAATATTTTAATAGGAATAATCATACAATACGTAACTATACCGTAGTTCTAGATTCAGACTAAACGTGGTATTTATTTTATTTCTCGCTAAACGTGGTATAGATACAGTATTTATACACTGCACGGTTGAGTTCGTTAATCAGTCTTAACCATTAAATCGTTTCTAGATGGTTGTCATTTGCATTTTAGCACAATTTTTATCACTTTTATTTTCAAACTTAAAAAGTTGAAACTTTCTTAAAATTGTCAAATAATTAAAAAAAATGTATTCTTACTTTTCATAATTCTTAAGGTAAATGGCGTATATTTATAGTTATAGAAGTATACGTCACACTGTTATAATTGAATATGTTTATCAAATAATTTCGAATTAATTGTAACAAAATTAAGTCCATGTTTTCACGAAGAATTGTAAATTGCTATAACTATTTTTTTCGAGTAAGGCTTCGAGATCATAGCATTTCTAATTTATTACGATTATATTAACAACCCATCATTGAGTTTTATTGAAAATTAAATTACAACTAATAATACAATTTCAGTTTGTCTCTTAGAGGTGATGGCCACTGAAACCTTTTTAACTTTATTCCAACTTAACAGGAAACGATATTTCTGTATGATTTCTGTCTTTCCGTCTATCCACGTGATATATCTTGTTTAATTCTTCTATTGCGAGAATTAAACAAGCTACAGACTTAAAACCTGATATGTAACCTTAGTGAAACTTATTACGCGTCACTTGGTGACGCGCACCCCTACTTTGTATCTTCATGGAACCTACTAAATTTTTTCTCGCTATATTTTCCGACAAAGACTCTAGTTTTAAAACGATTAATATTTTCAAGTCTATTCAAAGAGTGCTTTATAGAAAGATGATGGTGGGAATAGAGTCCAAGTATAAGTTTAGTTTAAGAGGTGTTAAATAGCTAGTTTCCACTGATTAATGTTTAAAAAAATATAGAGAATATAGTATTTCAGATATTTTATCAAACTAGTATTGTTTGTAAAGATATGCAACTATAACATTATATTACAATGTATGCTTAAAAGTAAAAAATGGTTTGCATTTTATGTTAGATTAACGTTAAATATATAAAATTTAGTAAATATACGCGATTCAAACACAAACAAACGCTGCTATTAAGCCTAAAATACCATGATGGTTTCTCATGTCTTTTATTGTCTTTAACAACATTATGAAAAAATACACTAGTATATAGTCCTGACTTAGGCGTGCCACAACGCTTTGGTATGATTTGTTTATTTTAACCTAGTTTGTAATTATGTAATAGGTTAGTTATTACCTGAAGAAGAGATCAGATTGCAGATCTCGAAACGTAGTGTTACTGATTTCTTGTTTTATTGAACGGTGGCAAATGTCCGAAAAATCCTGTTTCCTTCATATAGACGTATAATATATTGAGAATTGATATCCAACTTGTTATATCTATGATGCTATTTTAGCTGTAGTTACGGAAAAAACAACGATTTATAGCGCAAATTGCTTGTCAGACAAAAGTTCAACCAGAAAGTTTGAGCGAGGGTTACAGTACAAAACACAGATCAGCTGCGAAGCCGGTATTAAACTGTCGATGAATCATCCAGCGAGTAATAATTATGGCAACGCCTTTCAAACCTCGTGCCGTAGCTATTAATCACTGCCATAGATCAAAACTCCCAGCCGTTCTGTGGCGAAGGTTATTGATTACCTCAATATTGTCTCATGTCACAACAGGCCCTAAAATCGATCACATAAATTCCACTTTCGCGTGTCTGTAGGAATTTAAAAAATTCGTATTAAGCAAAATATATAATAGATTTATTTATTTTTAAGTGGTTTCGTTATCCGTCCGTCCACCTCTCCGCCTGAGTCATCAGGAAGGTCCTAGAGACTTGATAAGAGGTAAATAAGTTACTTTTGATATAAGGAAGAGCTTTATTAATTTTCAGGTCAAAAGATAAAAGGACAAGTCCATCTGGCTAGTGTCTATTTGTGTGACAACTCTTATATTACGTTCTGATAACTTGATGTAAGCTATTAAGTTTATAATAGCGAATAATATTGAACAGTCTTGTTTAGAATGGTGCTGATTCTATACATAATTTTACTATGGTAAATATTTAAATTCGATAAACCTTTATATAAGTCAAGGTAGGCTATATTGTTTGTGGCATTGATATTTTGAAACTGTAACTAAGTCATCATTTACTACCTTGGAACGGATTGATAACGCTCTCAGTTTGGTTGAAAGATTAATAAAGTACGTGTTATCATTTGTAATTGACTGAGCATAAACATATGAAATGAGGTATTTGGTTGAATAGTATTTTTATATGGTTATAGTACACCTCATGAGTTTTTGAACCGCTTGACTGCTAAATGAATCAAAATGTAACACGTCTTTCACTCAGACATATAGATTATGGCAGCTATGATGGATTTTGGAAAGATTTCAAAATATTTATAAGTTATAAAAAGTTTGTACCTCAATCTATATAATTTTTAATTAGTATATTTTTAGAAATTTGCCGACACATTTCTTTCTTGGCATTTGTGTCGTTACGTTTGATGCAGTTGTCTTCCATACTCTCTAAATTTCAATTAGAAAATTTTCATCACTGCCTTTAAAGTGTTGTACGCAGGGTAAAATTACTTTAGATGGTAACTTTCCACCACCAGGTGGGTGTGGAAGTTTTTCCAGGAACAGCTTATAATGTCCAGTAAAAGCTTCAAATCGGTAAGGGATAGCTTATAATTAAAAGGCAGTTTCCTTAAAAATGAACGGACTTACAAAGCCTGTCTCCGACCAAAGCGAACTTTGGTTGTGATTATTGGCTGGTCTGTAACTACTAAGAACTGAAACATTAGTACGCATTTGTTAATATATCACGTTAATTTGAATACAAAGCATAGTATTCGAGAATTATGTAAATAGTAATACATTATAAATACATGAACTAACAGGTTTTGATTGATTGATTTATTTCCAAAATTTATATACAGAGTAAATAAAATACATAATAATATCTTTATAGGAAATTATCGCCACATGGGCATCAGCCAGTGTGTAGGGAATCTGTAATATTATAACTGTAATCTGTTATATATAAATACTATAGGTATATTATAACTGTAATACCTACACACCGTTTATCGGAAATACGATTCAGCGTTCAGCAGAGGAGTTTAACTAACTCTATTGTGCAGTAAAAGGCTTGTGTTTTACTGCATTTTTTACTGCTCTTTACTGACCATGGGCATTTGTGTAGGGTTTATGTTTGCAATTGTTAACTTCACACCATACGTAATTCTATATTCCAGTGCAAACTGTAAGATAATGTTAATATAATATTTCATAAATATAGAGATAATTTTCTATGTACACAGACTACTTCTTTCTTGATTTCTTGAAAGGATCTTGAACACAAAACATTTGTTTGTTCAGTTTTGTTTGAAGGTCGGTATGTTTGATTTTATTTGGAATAGGACTCTTTAATAGGGTTGACTACATTTTTCTGCTTAAGATACGACTCTTAAAACCTGCGTTATTTTGAGAAATAACTTTTTAACGTTGGAAAAGACAAGCAACAAATCTAATGTGTTTTAAAGCTATAGATGTAGAGTACGTTCACTCTAGTCTATTTTAACTTTTTAAATTTTTTTGTCTTTTTACAAAAGAATAATATAAATCGCTTTATGTAGATGAATATGTGTTTTAAAATTCAGTATTTACGGATCATCTTGATTAAGTTCAAATTCCTCTTGGCATATTCCTAAGCTACCTATTTATTTTCTACAAGTAGCTGAAAACGTTAAATTCATTATCATGGATGACATCTCAAGCCCCAGAACACAAACGAATCACAAAATAATACTTGAGCTTACACTTGTATAGTATAAACGTGAAATGTAAAAAAATTGATTTATTGATTTAGTATTGATTTATTGTTGCTACAAAACAGAAAATTCAAATTACAATGCAGCATTGTAACATATAATAATTAGGACACAATTTATTAAGTTCGTACACTATTAGCTTTGGAAATTACATAATATAATAAATATCTTTTATAGATCCATTGACAAGGAAATTTAAAAATAATAGAAAACGAATGTTTTAATAAAGAGTAAAACTAAATAAACATCTACCTACAATACAATAAATCATCTGCACTATGCTACACAGCACACAATAACTTTATATATATATATATATATATTTATCGTATGTACCACATTGGTGGGTGCGAAATGAGGACTGAACAACGCTCGAACTCTGGACGCCGGCCGAGGCACAAGGAATCTGAGTTCCGAGAGAATTTCTCCACAGTTAAGAGTAATTTATACTTCACTAGGGGTAAAACAGGAGTAATAGAAAGAGTATTTGTTTTACTTCAAATTCCACCCACCAATAAGGTTGACAAGATGCAGATAGAATAACAGAGATCACAAGTAAATGTGTTTGTACCCTCAATATCCTCTTTCAACGCGATCATCAAGAGATACGGTAACTAAATCAATGTTTGGAAATTGTCCGTTTCTAGTTTGACCCATTTTTATGAAATTTGCAATGTAACGTGGTATTCAAACTATTTGTGGAATTGTTTACTAAATTATATAATCCTACAATTGCATTTTATTTTTGTCAATGTGCTTTTTCAAGGGCAAAAAAATCATAATAAAATAACCTGCTTTTCATTATAGGTGTGAAAAGACCTTTTAACAAATATCACAAGGTGTTAAGACAAAATTTAATGCTATATGAGACAGTACACAAAGATGGTTTTGGGCACTCGCAAAACGTTTTTCCTTGTTATATATTCTTACAGATAAAATAAGAGAAATTGATATCTAAAATTATTTAAATTAGAGACGAAAACGAACTAAATTTAATTAAGAGAGCAGGTGATTGGACTTTTAAAGCATCAGACTATATATATGTACACATATACATATGAGACCATGCATTGGGGCTGTATACGACGTACTGTACTGAGTCATCTTACCTACTAATTAGTTTTACTCAGCTCACATCACTGTCAGTGGGTCCAAATAGGTCTAAAATAGAAACAATAAAAAAAATCAATTTGTTGATAAAAAAACTATTACAAAACATTACATAATGCTAATGAATGGTAATAATTGGAACAACATTATTTACAGAATTTCCAATAAATCTAATTTTTAACTGCAATGGAAGAATACTGATTAGTTCATCTTACTACTCAATTGCAAGCTATATAAATGACACGCATGGATAATTAAGCTGTCAGGAAAATATTTAACTAACGCGTCTGAACTAAACTATTAACAATCGTTCGACGCAGACATCTGTATAACTGTATGTGCTTTTATTGACACTAAACTTCATGTAGTGTAAACATACTTCTCACTAAACATTAACTTGCTTTCAAATACTTCTTCGATAAACTCTCTCAGGTGGCATCCGAAGTAATGAAAGAAGCGGCTTTTAGAGACAGAGTCAGCGCTTTTTGATTAAAGAGGAACCAAACTGTTTGGAGCTCAGCACTCTCTGTACTGCGTCAGCACGATAGTGCAAGAGTTTGTCTGATTCTCAGACGCTATTGCTGTACTTGTGTTCTAGTAATAGTATAGTTTATTATGCTGCTGTATTAGTAACTACTTAATCTCCATATATTTAGATAAACCACTGGAGTTGGCTTGAAAAATTGGTTTACACATTAATTTATTTCAAAATAATAAAAGAGAGATGTAGCTTTTAATTTAATAATATTTATGAGATACATAAGTTGTACCAATTTACTTATTTACCACTAAGGTGGATATAAACTTATATAAAACTGCAATATTCAGAGAATTTTATACTTTTTTCTAATGACCTCTTAAAAGTCATAGTAATGGCAACTTTTTGTCATAGAATAATATAAAAGCTCTTCGCCCTACCTCTAAGAGCTTATAAATGATATCATTACTAGAAAGAAACTAACACATACTTGGATGTTTAGGCTACTCATTAGTGTATAATGACAAAAGACCTATTGTGTTTTCAGACTGGCACAAAAAAGTAAAAAAAAGTAAGTTGGCTCAACGACAGTCTTTGAAAGCAGGATCCGGGAATATTTTCATTGTTCCCGGCTGGGGTATAAAAGGGGTCCCATGTTTGTATGCCAATCCCCTATCGCTTCCCTTTCACTGTACACCGAGGGAAAACACAATAGGTGCGGTTGATGTGGGGTCTACGATCTGAATATGTAGTTCCCTTCAACATAAGAGTTGTAAGTATTTACTATTGTAATCCTTTTCATATTGTAAATACATTATTATATTGCTAGTAAATGGTGTAGTAGAATCATATAAATTCTATTAACATAATATATATTTATTAACACGCGATGTTTTATGCTGATAATTTGAACTTTTACTAACTTTGGTATTTTCAATTTCAGGCAGTGAATGTTCAAAAATATAATTCCTAGTAAAGGCTAAGATACTATACCCTTACTAGGGAGGGGTTAGTAGTGGCTTAAATGGAAAATACTGGTGAGGCCGTATTGATAGTATTTAATACTTTTTTAAATTTTGTATATAACTTCTTAAATATTTAAGGTATTTGTTTTTTAATATTTTATAATGTCCTTACTGTTATATGAAAATTAAAATTTTTTTGTTATTAGAGAGATATAACTAGAGATATTAACTCCTCACTGCATGATAGAAGAACGGATTATGCGAGTGTTTTACTTCTACTGTACATCTAATACTATAATTAAATTTATCATTAATAAATATAATATGATTTTTAAATTTGACTTTCATATTCCCTGAGTATGTAATGTTGTAAAACATGGTATTATGTTTGGTTAATCAGTTGTTTTTATTAGATTTTAATGAAACGACCACTGTTAGATTTAAAATAAAGTTTACAACATTTTATTATTCTTGTAAAATTGTCATGCAGGTTATCGATTTTGCGGAATTTAACATCAAAATTTATGATTGGCCGGCATTTTGAAACGAGTAAAGATAATTTGTTCATATTTTGTTCTGTAATGGGTATACAAAAGGTTAACACTACTGAAAAGTGGAATAACTTTATCTTTACTGGTATAAAATATATAATTTTTTTTGGTAAAAATCACATACGGACAGATAAACGCAAAACCAAAGGTTTTAGGATATACTTCCATATTAAATTTTTCTGCTCATTTCCATGCCTAGAACACCCATATATATATATATATAAGGTGCCCTAATAATCATATATATATAATTCATAATTGTAGTTATTGTTCAGTACGATCTTTTAAATTACATATATAGTATGAATAGTGAAATAATACTACTTATCATTTCAATACACGGTATTTAGATCATCAGTTAGGATATATACACGTTCTTAAGACACTTTCCGGTTGTGAGAGTAAGCTTTTGTATCACACTGTCTTGACAAGCCTATTCTTACATAAAAAAGAACATTCTTTTCCTCAAACATACACGAAACAACTTTAAAGATTCTTGAAAATGGATCAATTATTAATTACATTCCGTTCTAGTTTTCAAATCCATAAATTACATCTTATTATAATATAATTAACATTAATGTGTATACCGCTCAGTAGGTCTGTCTGCCTGGGGTTGTTAAAATTTCTTTCCTCTCTGAGAATCTTGAAAATTATATTAGATAGGTAGAAACTTAATTGAAGATCTATTCGTGACTCGTAATATGGCGTACTCGTAAAATATAAAGTCAAAATCCATCATACGTTTTTATGACGTAAAAAGAAAACTGTGTAAGCTATTGTATCAAATAAATTACTATGGATATGAATATTGCCTGTAGTTGTTTTGTAAATTAGTCCTACAGTTTCAAAGTACTGTAACAATAAGATAAATACTAATGTGCCTTTAATTAAAATCTGTAAATAGTAAAAGTGCAAAGTGAACTCACGTTTTATTTTTTATAAAGTAAGAAAACTCCTAAGGCAGATAATAAAACGCAGTATACAGTATTGCGAAACACCCGTTTTGGGTTGTGTTCCTAATGTAACGCTGGTTATTAAGGTATTAAAACTTCCAGAACCTTCCTTAATAACACTTTCCATCCTTTTCATTACGTTAAAATTAACTTCCTTATATTCAAACCTTACATTTCCTCCCAGAATAAAAGAGTTTATCGTACTTTTATATTTGCTCATATTGCTTTTAGAATTAACACAGTATTGTGTATGTTACTAAGCTTGAAAACTCCACAAATGTCTTATAATATAAAATATACAAATTTTTACATATAGTTTTTTTTTTTAAGGAGAGACCGATCCCCTTTTCAGCTTTATTCTGTCCGTCCTCATGGGCCACTGGCCTGTGCGAGGATCTTATCAAAAAGAATAAGGGGGAGAGTCGAGTTAGTATAAGGTCGATGGTACTGATAAAAAGTGCAACGGTCACAGAAAGGATTTGAACCAGCGCTATCTCTAACTCAGACTTAAAGTCCAACGATTTAGACCTTTCGGCCATCGGCACTATTGGCTTAATAGTATTATTAAGCTTATTTTGTTGTTATTAAAGTGCATTTTAACACATACTATATAATACTTTTTATGTGTCACTTTTGGATTTTCAGGATTGGTACCAGATATCTTCCTCATATCCTAGACTTTAACCTTAAGTAAAACAATAACAATGGTTACAAAAAAATCAAAACAAAACAGTCAGAACATACTCAAACCATATAACTGATATAGCATTACAATAAAACTTTATATCCACACGTACAGTTCGTTAGTCACGTGTATTTTCTATTTCTTTTTTATAACTCCCATATGATATGTAGTCACTATCCTGTACTCCAAATCTGTATTTATACGCATTGGAGATATTAAGAATATTTTAGTATTTAAGGAATGTAATGATAAAAAGTATGAAATAAATTGTTCATGACAATAATTGTATAAAAATTCAAAAGTTATAGTACATTTTTTATTAATTCAATTATAAATCGCTCCCAGATCTTACGCAACCCACCGATTCTGCACAGCCAGCTGTTATTAGATACTGTAATGTCTGGGAGCCAATTAAGATTTCCTATACAACTACGCTTGCCTACCAGCTAATAGAATTAAGCATTTGACATTTGTACCGCAAAGGATTATAGAGTAGGATACAAAATACAACTTTTCCATTTTATCTAATGCCTTTTCTGCGTAAAAGTTTTTGTTAGCTAAAGCAAACAAATCAATACAAGTTTTATATAAGCGGAGGATAAAAAAAATAATGTAATATTACCATAAAACTATCTAGTGTACTAGTAATAGATGTTCCTAATTGGTAATTGGTATAATTAAATAAATTCAAAACGTTCAGTTTAATTTTGTAAGATTAATAAAAGCATTTTTTAATTTCATTTGATATAGGTTCTTCTTGTTCTAAATAAAGGAATTTTTAAATGTAGATATAAAATTTTAACATGCTTACATTATCTAACGAGTAACCAAGATGGCAACAAGATAATCACAGAATAAACCAATTTTTAAGAGTTGACTACAGTAAAATTATATTTCATTACGCGACTTAATGACAAATTTTATGTCGGAATGGTTGCTTCATTACTTGAAAAACTTCTCTACAGTGCAACTATTATATTAAGTTATTCATGATGACGTCTTAGTGTGTTTGAGAGGGTCTATATTTGTGTATATAATCATAGCAAGTGAAAAGATTACTATACCGAACGTATAACAAATGAGATTCTAAAATGTGTGTAAATAATCTTGGGAAATGTGTCTCGTAGCTTATTCCATCAAGATTTATCTCTTAGCTGTCTCTAAAATTATATTTTCTACGGGTATCACAAAACAACACATGTAGCAAAACGAACGTAAAACAGATGAGTTTGTAAAAAAACTTGTCTGAGAATCTAGGGCAATCTGCCCCAGAGGTCATCTCATACATAAATATTTCCACTATATTTGTCCGTATAAACCTTAAAAGTGTCACATTATTTGGTAAACTGTACATATGAAAAGATGAGATTTTAAAAATTGGACGGAGAACCTCGGGAAATGCGTTTAACAGCTCCTTCAACTAGAATCTCCTTTATAGTTTCATTGAGACAGATCTAGCTGGTTGCTTCACCACTAAATGAGTTAATAAGGAATTTAACTAAATAAAAGAAATTTCATAAGCCCTATATTATAAATAAAAATATAAATCAATTTCGTGTATTTTGAGATAATAATTTCAAACGCAATTTAATTAAAAACTAGACACTTGAAAAACTTGTTTTAAACTATTCTGATTACTGGAGAATTTTCTTAGCTAGGTTAGATCAGTGAAATTCTCCTCTATGATTGATATTTGTTTCCGATGATAGTTTTAGAAATGTGTCCTTTTTTAATTTGTCATAAATTATTAACTATTCAATAAATTTTACCTAAAAATTCTGTTTTATCTCAATTTTATTAAAAAAAAAGTATACAGAAGCTGGTGAAAAGACACAAAATCTGGCACCGTTATGAGCTATAAGAGTACCTGACATACATAGTACTTGAAATATGCTAATAAGTAGTTTGAAACAGATATATCCAGTACATTATATCCAAATTTTGATGACATCTTAGTATTAAGGAACCGTCTCTAACATTTCCTCAAGGGTAACTGACATTTAAAGATTGTCATTAAAATCTGTTATTTAAAAATTAGAAGATTGTAAGGCAATTAGCAGAACAGCGTAACATATAGCCTGGAATTCTAAGCGAGGGTTTCACTAAAAACACGAAACCAGCCATGAAGCTGGTAATAAATCGCCAATGAACCATCCAGCGAGTAATTAACCCGTTTCTGCCCAAATTATTTTTTTGTCAGATTTTTTGGTGGCCTTTGGTTATTTGCTTTATTATCAGTTATTTACTATAGTTTTAGTATGAAATATGTAAAATTTAATAATAACAATAAATTATAGCATGTCGACATATGTCGACAGTGGGCATGAACGGGTGCAGTTAGAGAATAGAGGCTAATGTAGACATTTGTCGACAGTGGGAATGAAAGGGGTGGTTTTAAAATAAGTTAAAAAATGAAATAATGATGCTTTTATTGTTCCATTACAGTATTTATGAATAGATTACATATCAGAAAGGATTGTATAAGAGATTACTTCCTCAGGAAGTATGGAAAGCCTCCGCACAAAGCACATGGCATCCAACTTGACAAGTCTTGCACCGTTTCCTTGTTGCTTTGGAACACAGTGCGCAGCGAATTTGCTTTTGAACTGTTTCTAAATGATGATCTTTTCCACTGAATCGGATTTCAGGCAACACCCTACTGGATACTGTCTGGCTTGGCCGTCCTGCAGAGGATCGATGGCTTGTGCATGTTCGCATGTACGTACGGACAATGTAGCGGGTGAATCCAAGAAGATCTAATTGTTCTTCAGCTCCTTTTGGCGTCATTCTGTATAAAATCCAAGCATTATTCATACTCACATTCAGCATGTATGCAACCATTGGCCAATACCACTTTTTGTTGCGAATATGAATACGGTAGGTAGATACATTTTCATCTAGCCTATCCACCCCACCCATATTCATATTGTACCAATTGACACAGTTTGGCTGTGGCACAACGATGTGTTTTTTATTGCTAGAGGACCAACGCTTTGCTTTCCCCTCAGGATGAACGCCTGTTGCTGTCGACGCTATAGTAAAAACACTGTTGTCCATGTATCTTACAAGTGTTATGTTGGTGTCTGTGTCAGTTATTTGATGGAAAGTACCTCTTGGTTCTTTCTTGAGATCTTGAGGTTTACGAAGAGGGGCATCCTCAACTCTGTCTACCCTTATGGTCCCTGTACCATGATATCCCCTGTTTTTTAACGCTTCAAGCAGTTTTAAAGATGTAAAGAAGTTGTCGAAAAACAAACTATATTTTCTGTCCTGTGGGAGTTCAGATATAAGATCAATGACAACTGAGCCTCCCACACCGAGCTCAGGAATAGTTGCTCCAGTCGCTTTGCCCTGATACGGTTCCGCTTGAATAGCGTAGCCTAACCTTGTAGCTAATATCCAAACTTTATATCCGAATCGGATAGGCTTCCCATGGATATGTTGTTTCAACCCGTGCCTTCCAAAATAAGGTACCATGGATTCATCAATGGATAAGTAAATGTCACCTGGGAAGTAACAAAGCCATCGCTCGTTCAGCATGCACATAACAGAGCGAACTTTGGCAAACTTGTCATCTTTGTCTAATTTATCATTTTCACAGAAGTGAATGTTTTTCAAGATATCCTGAAAACGATTACGTGAAATTGCACGTGAAACTGCTTCATGATGTGTGTCCTCTGCCGTTTCCCAGTACATTCTGTAACGAGCCATAGTGTTGTATCCTGATAGAAAAAGAATGGCGAAAAACAGACGTATTTCATTTTTTGATGTAGAAAAGTTTATGTTTCCTTTTTCTAGGGAATATTGATTAGTGCAATAAACAATGTACTCTACGACCTCGTCATCAAAGAACATTTCAAACAGTTCTACAGGAGAATAATCATTTGACAAGAAATTCGCACGAGTAAACTCTATAGAGCTTACATCTGCAATGTCTTTTTCTTCCCATGTACGTTTTGACTTATTTCCTTTCACCTTCTTTTTTGTTCTAACATCTTTTATTTGTTTTCTTTTTTTAGTTCTGCTCTCTAACGTATTTTTACTAACTTTTCCTTGGGTTTCTTCTTCAAAAACAACATCTACGCTTACTACACTGTCATCTTCGTCCACAGGTTCCTCAAATTTCTTATCTTCTACTTGTTCCACTTCTTCTTGGTAACTTTTTTCTTCAGGTATTCCACCAATTCTTATTGTAACTAACCCATCTTCAGTTAATTTTCTTCCTATCAGCTCACCACCAGCTCTGAGTTGGTTGCCAGATAAATGATTTATGTTGCCACTATCATCGTCATCGGAATCACAGTCACTGAGGGCTGGATTATCTGGTGGCTCAATAAAAAATGTTGGATCTATAATATTTTCACTCTCTTCCAATATATTAGCGATGTCAGCTACCGTCAACCTAAAAAAAACAATTTGTTGTAATGGACATCGACCCCTACCGCTGGTGCCCACTGTCGACATTTGTCGACATCAATATTTATGATTGTAAAATCGATACCCTAAAACAATATTTTACACGTTCAACACAGTAATACGTCATACACATATCTTATATCACTATAAATAGCGTACGGTAAATAATATTATTATTTACAAGGTTGTAATACACTTACCTGTCTATCAGTGACATAGTGAGGCTGAGAGTCAATCAGTAGAGTTGTTGACACAAAAGCACCAAACTAGCCACTGCCGCGGCGCATCAACTGCTAGTTCAGAGATACCAACATAACAGCGGGATATTATCGTAAGAGTCCTAGACAATCAAAATTTCCCACAAAAAAATATTAAGTTGCGTGTCGACAAATGTCGACAGTGGGAAGAAACGGGTTAGGTCAACGCCTCTCAGCTATCGTGTCGTAGCTATTAATCACTGCCATGGATCAAAACTCCCAGCCATTCTCTGGCAGAGATTATTGATTAGCTATTTCAATACAGTCTATGTGTCCATATATATATCTATATATATATAAAAAACTACTATATGAAAAATGATCAACATTGCCAAATTTCAATGCTATCAATCAAACCTTTTTTATTAAAATTGGCTGTCCATAACAGGTTGTAATTAAACCATTTAAAAGCAATTATTGTTATGTTCATTTAATTATTTCCAATTATAATACATTATAGATTCTCTAAAAACTTCTAAAAAAAACAACCTTTAGAAAACCCTTTATATAATATTTTGTATAAATTAATTATTATATACAAAATATACTCGAATAATGTATTTTATAAATTATCCAAGCTCTTAAAATGTCATTAGTAAGTATTTTAAGGTAACCATACGGGTAATCGGTATAGAGCTGAAAAGTCATAAAGAAATGTTTGACTATCTGGAAAGTGTTTAATGCATTTGGGTTTGTAATAATTCAGTATTTTGAGACCATTTATATATTCATTAATAGTATACAAAAATAAATTTTTTATATAAACTATGCAAGTGAAAATATTTAAAAATATGTATATTAGTCAATGTATTTATATTAGTATCGGATTAACAGTAATAATATATTTCACGTTTTGGGACGATGCCAGTACCAACAATGAACACTGGTTGTTTGTTTATCGTCAGAGAACGATTTGTATTCACAGTTTATTTTTATTTTAAAAGGAGCAATTAAAACTATATATCATGATTCTGTTAATAATATAACATAAGTAATGGGGATATTGTAGACAACGCAAATACATATTACCAGTTTAAAAGTATTATTAAATTTGCATGCTTACCTGTCCGATCAGTTTTATATCCGCATAGAGAACTTTACATTAAAGAAAATTTGATTTTCTTACCTCAGAAGATCATTTGAAATACATCGTTTATTACGTATATTTTACTGCGATTTATAACCACTAGCTCTTCCCCCATAATATATCTTATCAGCTGCATAATGGCCTTGGAAAATGCGTGTTTTCCAATGCATTGTAATACACATGTGTGTAATAGTGTAACACGCTACTCAATCTTTTGCTCTATAACTTATTCAACTAATTGGAATGCATGTACATAGTTGAGCTAAAAACTAATAACCCTCTATATTATTTCACAGATTATGCTCTGCTTGAGTTCTTAGAAATACTCTTGTCACCTTCTATTTACATGCATACATTTTTAATTTCCTAAAAGATATTGATTGAGAAATTCATGGTATTTACCACACAAAATTTAGAATGTACCAGTTACTTTCATTTATGTACTACAGTTTATATTATCAATAGCTGAGTACAATAATGTACAGTTCAAAATATGTTTTAGGTATATGTTGCTGTTGTGCAAGCTTTATATAGATTCAGGAAGACTAAAAGGCGAGGTCTACACTCTGTGTCTATTATATACGATTCTCGCCATTTTATAAATTGCTATCAAAATATAAATTGACTATTACACAAATAGGAAAGCTCTGGATAGTACAGATTATATCCATTTGTATATATAATCTGTATATATTATATATACAGATAATTTACCGTGTGTACAATATAATACACGGTTTATAAGTAATCAAGAAACATTAGGTTAGGTTAGATTAGGTTAGGTTAGGTTAGGTTAGGTTAGACCTTCTCGGAAGAAACTTCTCATCCGCATATCACTGTCTAAACGATACAACCAACTGCAAGGATATAGTGGACTATTAAGGTCAATCCCACTATTCTAACAGTTTTTTTCTTAGAATAAGGCTATTTAAATAACTTTACTTTAAGACATTATTTAGCTACTCTTATCTTCTCCTCAAAGCTGGATTATTCTGTCTTGTAGTTTGACAGTATTAAATTGCATTGAACTAATAGTTCTATTCTAAATTATAAACAAAAGTAATTTATATTTACATTAATGCAAAGCAGAACTGTCAGGAGCAAAACAACGTTCAATACTGCCCAGTTTTCCTTCTGAATAAACTGAAAAAACTTTTGAAAGTGATTAAATGTTGAACTCATATCTCGTTAAATAATTCATCACTTTTCTTAATTCGTTGGACTACTTTAGTTATATATACATCATTTGATCAACCTTTTTATTTTTAAATAATCTTTTTAGTGTCTTAAAACAGAAAAATGTTATGAACATAATGCATAACTATGTTTCCTTTTTCGAACAGGAACACAATTTGTTATGCGATAACTATACATGTGTAAATTGGAGCTGAAGTTTGGTAATGCTCAAAACTGTTAAATATTCAGGAATACTTCTACAACTTTGGAGGATATATCAAATAATAAAAATAAAAATACTATTATTGAAAAATATAATAAATAGCATAAAAGGGAAATGTGGAACATCAATAATGATAAACGATATTTATAATATTTAAACATGGCAAATAAAATTATCTAGCTTATTCAGAGTAAAGGTTAATTTATTTATATTATATAAAAAAACATTTTTGATGATTTATTTTCCACAATAGGAAAAGCGTGAAGACTGTTTTCTTAATTATCCATAGAATCCAGAACATACGTAAGGGAATCGCATTATTTTATATTTTGGTAAATTCATTAATTTTTATCTAATTAATACATGTGTACATAGGGAGAAAATATAAGAACAGTAAAATATCGAGCACATAGAGCTGGAGTATTTAAAAGATAAACCTTCATAGCACTTAACGTGTTGACTGTAATATGATGCACAGTGCCGTCCTTTCAGAGATAAGTGAAGATAAACAAGACTATACTGTTGCTATCCATTAGCTCTTCACTGCGGTAGTCTTGAGCCACTCTGGCTCTTCAGACTGTAATATGATGCACAGTGCCGTCCTTTCAGAGGTAAGTGAAGTAAACAAGACTATACTGTTGCTATCCATTAGCTCTTCACTGCGGTAGTCTTGAGCCACTCTGGCTCTTCAGACTGTAATATGATGCACAGTGCCGTCCTTTCAGAGATAAGTGAAGTAAACAAGACTATATTGTTGCTATCCATTAGCTCTTCACTGCGGTAGTCTTGAGCCACTCTGGCTCTTCAGACTGTAATATGATGCACAGTGCCGTCCTTTCAGAGGTAAGTGAAGTAAACAAGACTATACTGTTGCTATCCATTAGCTCTTCACTGCGGTAGTCTTGAGCCACTCTGGCTCTTCAGACTGTAATATGATGCACAGTGCCGTCCTTTCAGAGATAAGTGAAGTAAACAAGACTATACTGTTGCTATCCATTAGCTCTTCACTGCGGTAGTCTTGAGCCACTCTGGCTCTTCAGACTGTAATATGATGCACAGTGCCGTCCTTTCAGAGATAAGTGAAGTAAACAAGACTATACTGTTACTATCCATTAGCTCTTCACTGCGGTAGTCTTGAGGCGCTCTGGCTCTTCAAACTGTAATATGATGCACAGTGCCGTCCTTTCAGATATAAGTGAAGTAAACAAGACTATATTGTTACTATCCATTAGCTCTTCACTGCGGTAGTCTTGAGCCACTCTGGCTTTTCAGGCTATAATGTGTATAATGGTTATATTCTATACGTTTCGAATATTATTGTGTGTTTTAATAAATTTAATTGTATACTACACGTAATTCTAACATAGTTAATGAATTATTCGTTTGAAAAGCGGCAAATAGATAAAAACCCGGAAACTTCAGAGACATAAATTAGTATTTTATTTTAAAATTGAACACCCGTCACAAATTATGCAACACTATTGACGTAGTATTTTGGATAGGCTGCCCTGACATTAGCCCACACTCGTGATTATTTTAGGCAAATTAAAGAGCGATTTATATATACAAAAGTTTTTTATATATGAAATTAAGAAATATATGTTATTAAAAAGCTAAAAATAAATACATAAACATCTTCAAATAAAATTCAGATATTATGTATGCAACATAATGTCACTCAAATCAAATAAGTTTTATTGTAGGTACATTGTATAGCAAACTTCATGGATTTTAATCTAAAGTTTCTTACATTCATATCACAAAATTCTCATTCACACACACAATTTTACAATGATACACCTTTCATTCTTCGCCAATATAAACCACTTTAAACAACAAAATCAATTGAGTAACTGGACTGTCTCCTAGTTAAATGCTAAAAACTCCCCTGCATTATAAAATGCTTGTGACACCAAAAATGTCGCATTTTGAATACCTTGGGTATTAGAAAACCTTTTATTGAATTTGGCAGTCTGTTAATATAATTATCACCTGCCTGCAAGGGCCTCTCACGGCACACTGGTTAAGGCACACTTATCCATACAAAACAAAGTGTTTAAAAAAATGTACATGCAGGGGAGAGTTAACAACTGCAATTTCTCATGAGGCCTCCTACCAAACTGCCCGCGAAACGAACGGTGAACGGTAATTTATTCCTCAGTGAACGGTCATTTTCGAAATTCCGGCCGTCAATGGCCTCCAAAGTCTTGTGACTTGACGCCTTGTGGCTTTTATCTCTGTGGTTATCTGAAGTCATTGACACAGTATGTGCACATAAACCTCAAGACATCAGTGACTTGGAGGAAATTCGACTAGGTGACGTTGAAATGAAAGTGAAAACTAGTCGTGCAGTCGTAGTGAATTTCATTAACAGAAGTAGTTGCGTTCCAGCGCAGTAGAGGAGGTCAAATGCATGACATCATTTTGAATACGTGAAATTGGAAGGTTATATAAACACGTTGACTTATTTATTTTTAGTTTTGTATTAAAACAAACTTTTAATTTGATACATGAAAACAGGTGCTTTTTTGAATCTCCACATTTGTACCAATGGTTAGTTTTTCGTTGCGCTTTTGTATAGTTTACGATGTTATTTTACGTCGTTTTTTATTTTAAAGTTACAAACACATTTTTAATTATACTACAGGACGTAGCAATCTTTGAATGCTTTATAACACTATTGATATCTACTCGAGAAAGGATTAAATAACTCTTAAGTAATAAGATACTAAATTTAAAATTTCCGTTATCTATAGGTTGACAGGAATAAAAATAGTATAGCAGGGATAAAAATAATTTCTGTTAATTTTACTTGAATTTCTGATTTTAAGCTTGAATACACTCTACTTAATTTAAAAATCTATATATTATATTAATTTATTAGGTGTTAAGGAATATGCTTTATACTTGTCAGATGCATTCAAAAGCTGCAAAGACTCAGGACAAGTGGAACTGATGGATAAAACAAGATATGGGTAGTATTAATGTTTGTCTTCAATTAGTCTCATGTACAGAGAATTTGTGTTGTGTGTGTGTGTGTGTGTGTGTGTGTGTGTGTGTGTGTGTGTGTGTGTGTGTGTGTGTGAGAGAGAGAGAGAGAGAGAGTGTGTGTGTGTGTGTGTGTGTAATAACACACTTTTATGATTAAGTGTCGTAAGTTCTTAAAATAACTAGTGAGCAAATGTTTTATCAGCCTTAAAATAACTTAAAATGTAAATTTGTATAAAACAATTTAAATGTTAACTGGCCACCGAATTTGCTAGAGTAACATTAGAGAAATCTAGTTTACGCCATTATTCTTCTTTTTATGATACCTTTAAAATGGGGTGTCACTTGCTAGAGGTTTCTATTTAAAATTTAGACTTTCCCTCACTTTTTAGGGAGTAAAAAATATTAATTCATTGAAAAACTCCTTAGTTGGTTATATAAAAATCCCCCAAAGTAAATAAAACAATCTCTATTCAAAAGTTAATAGAGGGGGACACCCTGTATAAACCAACTGTAGGCTAAATTATTTTCAAAATTAAATAAAATTATAAACACGAACATTTGAAACTGAGCGATTGGAAACGATACATTTGGATATGAATATAGCTTTTTCAGTTAATCACAAGTTGCGCTACCAAATTGTTGAAGTAGACATTATATAACATTTGTTTTGGCTGCTGTTATTCACTTGTATGGTCTATATTAATGTACTCGTATTGTGTCGGGCCTCATTTTAAATAACTGATTTATGTATTGATTTTAGTATTGTTTTTAAGGTGTAGTGCTTAATGAAAGAATAATTGATTGACTGCTATTCCTCCAAAAAGATGTAATATATTATTTAGTTACCAAATTGTTTTCCAATGACTAAGATACAGTTCTTTATGTAATATAGTACAGAGAGTTCCCAATATATTGCCAAGCAATTGATGATACGGTCAAAATAAATATTCAAATTTACAACAAAACTCATTAAATTTAGTGTTGGTTTAGGTTTTTTATGAATATTATGTCACTTAGTGTTCTATATTACGTATTATATTGTACATATAATAATATATAATATATATATATATATATATATATATATATATAATATGTAATAATAAAGAATTATTAGCTTATATACACTTTTTGTATCCTTTTTGAAAACGGCAATATTAGTCGAAATATTAAAGGATTTATGTGAAGTCTTTTTCTTTTATTGTTTATGTGTGTGTGTGTGTGTGTGTGTGTGTGTGTGTGTGTGTGTGTGTGTGTGTGTGTGTGTGTGTGTGTGTGTGTGTGTGTGTCTGTGTGTGTGAAGCAAAACGTAGTTATTTATTAAAATACAATACGTTACTTACTTATTCTACTATTACAGAACTAATTTCCAAATCCAAATTTTATTAAAAAATATTATTTATGTTAAGAAAAATCTTGTAGCCCGATTTTTCACTATAATTTGCTATTACGTTGTTTTATCAGTCAAAAGCCATACATCTCTAGTTAATTAGTGGATGTGAAGAGGGCCTGATATTGATGACCACAATTTGTCATAACTAAGTCTGACAGTGACGTATCACAGCCCGTGGTGTTTTACAGAGTACAGATGAACTTCTGTCATTGCTTGTTTTTCATATGCTTTTATACCTTTACAACTATATTAAACTTTTTGCAAGATCCAATGAGAGAAAATTGTCTTCTTGTGGATAGCGTTACTTTTCATGAAACAGTTACAATGCATTAGTTGCAACTGTAGTTGTAAGAACTCAGAGTTTTGTTTGCTATATTAATTTTTTTCTTGTGCATTATTCTGAATCATGAAGCTCTTATTTTATTTTTAGTCAATTGTTTTACATATTGATATACCAAAGGGCATTGTATTAAGAGAAGAATGAATGAAAAAATTAAGATTTAACTGAAAATATTTTTTCCTGAACGTATATTTACGTCCAGATCTAATTTTAAGTATAAATAAAGAGCTATTTGGTATGGTTATTCTGGTAAAAACATACTTTTTAAATTATATTTTTAAGAAAAGCTTAATCCTGTTGCAACCCTGAAAAAATATATATATATATATATATATATAATTTTGTATTTAAAATCTTTATGTAAATAGATATCTAAGCCTGTTTTTAAACTTCATCTGAAAGTACCAAAAGCCGTTTAGTGTCAGTTAAATCTGGGTTATGAAACATAAATATTAAAATATTTTTGAATAAAAAAATATTCCAGGTAAAATTTTCAAGTTTTCTCTTTATATAAACCTTCCTCGGATTTCAACTAATATTTCCACTAATGAGTCCAACTGTATTGTCACAAAATTAATATTTTTTTAAATTTGAATCTTAATTTACGTTTAAAATTGCACATTAAATAACTAACACATGTATAATCAACAATAACTCAACGTTTTGGGTGGATATGAATAGTTTGTTATTTAATGTGCAATTAAAAACGATAACTAAGGTATAAATAAAAAGAAAAAATTAATTTTGTAATACCACAAGACAGTTGGACTTGATAGGTACATTTACTTAACCGCAAACTATAGCTCTCAAGAAGTTGAATGTTCGCTTTGGTGAACATAAAGTAAAGTAAACTACTTAAAGTATAGTAAGAACATTAGTAAATGACAATCTGAGCTGTTAGCATTAGTTATAATTCTGAAGTGAAGTTGCAGAAAGCTGAGAGAACAAGCAAGACAAATCTCAATTAAACAAATCTCTATCTGCGAAGACAAGACAGTAATGGCAAAACTTTGAGAGATGAGGACAACAAGATATCATTACTTTACAAAAGCTCCATTTCCATTTAATATTAATAACACTGTGTACTAAATTGAAAGTAATTAATCATTATAACCACTAGTATAAAGTACTAACGGTTACTCATGGCTTTACACGTGATTTCCTGCTAAACAACTGGATCATTATGGGCACATTTATTTTAAACTACATTCCCAAACATCCATGAGATGAGTGGAGGTCACTACAAGATATTCCATCTGCTGATCCATTTTCTTGCTATTAGAATTTGAGTTTAAGAGCAGTACTTTAGGGCTCTGAAGTCGGAGAATGGAATAGCTTTTAAAAGGAACAATGAAATAAATAGAATTTCTCTGCAACGTTAAATGACATTTGATAGAACAGCTGAAATGATTTCAGTTACATTTGAAATATCTTAGGCCGAAATTTTTGGAATGTTTTGAATGTGTAAGATAAAGCCAAAGCCCATTGTCTTTTTGGTCAAATTAATCATAACATTATAATGATGAAAGGGTAACAGGATTACGGAAATTTGCCATCGTTACAAGTTATAAAATGTATAACACAACGTTTCGAGGATTGGTATCTATCCTCTTCGTCAGGTGGGGAGGTATAAAAAAAGTAATGATGAAGCTCTATAATGATTTTAAGACGAAAGTAAAAATGAATCACATAGATACATCGAGTCCGAGCGTGGCAAGAGCAACGATACTGTACATCGAGACCGAGAGTGGAAATAGCCACGATACATTAAATCGAGACTGACCGTGGAAAGAGCAACGATACATTACATCGAGACCGAGAGTGGAAAGAGCAACGATGCAGTACATCGAGACCGAGCGTGGAAAGAGCCACGATACATTACATCGAGACTAAAGGTGGAAAGAGCAACGATACAGTACATCGAGACTAATCGTGGAAAGAGCAACGATACATTACATCGAGACTGACCGTGGAAAGAGTAACGATACAGTACATCGAGACCGAGAGTGGAAAGAGCCACGATACATTACATCGAGACTGACCGTGGAAAGAGCAACGATACAGTACATTGAGACTGAGCGTGGAAAGAGCCACGATACAGTACATCGAGACCGAGAGTGGAAAGAGCAACGATACAGTACATCGAGACCGAGCGTGGAAAGAGCCACGATACATTACATCGAGACTGACCGTGGAAAGAGCAACGATACAGTACATCGAGACCGAGAGTGGAAAGAGCCACGATACATTACATCGAGACTGACCGTGGAAAGAGCAACGATACATTACATCGAGACTGACCGTGGAAAGAGCAACGATACAGTACATGAGACCGAGCGTGGAAAGAGCCACGATACATTACATCGAGACTAACCGTGGAAAGAGCAACGATACATTACATCGAGACTGACCGTGGAAAGAGCAACGATACAGTACATCGAGACCGAGAGTGGAAAGAGCCACGATACATTACATCGAGACTAACCGTGGAAAGAGCAACGATACATTACATCGAGACTGAACGTGGAGTGAGCAACGATACAGTACATGAGACCGAACGTGGAAAGAGCCACGTTACAACACGAATGGGATAGTAGTCTTTAATCTTTATGAGTTTAGTATTTCGAATTACACAACAAGACGGTGGTGAATGGCAGATCGTGTTCAAAATACTTGATGGCTTGTGACGATCTGCTAGTAAATAGCTTTACAGGGAATATATTGGCTTAGAATACATAATAGAGTACATAGTGGTTAAAAAGTTATGCTGGTAAGTATTATACGTCTAAGTATATGTTATCTACCTTAAAATATGTGTATTTAATTAAATACTAGCCGTTTTCCCGCAGCTTCGCACGCTTTTCCTGTCTGCAGGTGTATGGGCAATTCTGATTAAATTGAATTATATTGGCAACGCCGATTTAAGGTTTGTCTTGCTACTACGATCAAGAAAATCTGTCAAAAGTGTATGTTTATAGCTATTTTACAAATACATGCATTTTATTATAAAGTGGTTTAACTTTCAAGTTTTAAGTTCAACCAGGAAACTATGTGAAAGATAAATATACATCATAACTTAGCGCCTTGAAATAGTGTTTGACTATTTATATACGTAACTGTCTAGACATTACAGTTTATCATGTGCAGGCGCTTTGATAACTTTTATATTTTGCAGCGTCGCCTGGTAGTGAGTTTATTTAATAAAAAAAAACATATAAACCTTCTTCGTAGAAAAATACATATAAATACGCAATTTTATAATGATCGGTCAAATAGTTTCTGAGTCTATCATTGTCATATACACGAAAATTCTCTTTTATATTTATACTAGCTGTATCCCACGGCTTCGCACGCTTTTCGTAAGCTTTGATCGTGTATGTGCACTTCTGGGTCAAGTGAATTTTATTTCCAGTGCCGATGTCGAGTTTGCCTTGTTGCCACGATCAAGAAAATCTGTGTACACAATACAAACAAACACAATTGATTAAATAGCCATCATACACTAACATGCAATTTATTATAAAGTGGTCTAACACTCAAACTTTAAGTTCAATCAAAAATTTATCTTCAAGAGAAATATACATCATAACTTCAATATATTGTTTGGTTATTTAATATACATAACTGTCTCTTAATTACAGTTTTTATTGTGCAGGTCCTTTGAAAACTTGTATCTTTTGCAGCACTGCCTGGTGGCGAATTATATCAATGGGCATAGTATATAAACCTTATCTGTGGAAAAATACATATATATATATATATATATATATATATATATACAAATTTTCATAATGCTCGGTTAAATAGTTTACGATTCCATAAAGGACAAACTCACAAACATTAATTTATATATATATATATATATTATATATATATATAGATGATGATTAAACAATAATAACAAGTGTTACTATTATTTGTGAAGTAACATTCATAAAGCGTTGGCAACTTGTTGACCTCATCTTTCAACAAAGTTAAGTTTGGTCATTACTGTATTGTCTTCCAAGTCGGAGATTTGTTAATTGAGATTTGTATTGCTTGTTATCTCAGTTCTCGACAACTTTACTTCAAGATTTGCAACGTATCATAACGAATTGGTGTGATGTTTCTGAAAGTTATACTTGAGTTTGGTAATCAGTAACTCATTCCACTCAGAAATAGTGTTTAGGAAGAAGTAATTAAAACATTGCATCCAGCATTCGAATAGGTATGAGGCTTTATCTTTATTTGAAAATCTTGCTACACCCTGGTTAAAAATATTACGCAATTATGAAAACCTGTTTAAAGTTAAATTCACTATAACATTTAATAAAATACAAATATTATACGTATTCTGTCTAATAGTTCATAATCACAGAACTAGCGTATTATTTTTATATTCAAAGATATTGGATTTTACAGATTTTACATCCGCAAAAGTATTTAAAAGTAACACTCTTACAGGAACACACACTGCTCATTACAGCTGATACCCTAATTCAATTAGGTTATCTTGTGCTTATCTTGTTCTATTGTCTCTTGTGAAACCAGCATATATATATTCACTGATAAATACTTGTCGAATTGCTCGAATTAAACAGTGTATTGGAAACAGTGGTCATAATTGAATTCAATGCGAGGGCAAATCATTAGAAAATCTTAAGCTTTTGCATTTTAATGGAACTATCTCAAGAGTTTCTAAATAATATGATGGGAGTGCCGATGGCCGAGCGGTCTAAGTCGTTGGACTTTGGGTCTGAGTTAGAGATAGCGCAGGTTCAAATCTTGTCTGTGACCATTGCACTTTTTATCAGTACCAATGACCTTGTACTGTATCGACTCTCTCCCTTATTCTGTTTTATAAGATCCTCGCACAGGCCAGTTGCCCAGAATAATGAGGGCGAACAAAATAATGCTTAAAAGGAGATCGGCCTCTCCTTAAAAAAAAAAAAAAAAAAAAAAAAAAAAAAAAAAATACACTGCATTTAGAGGTCGCAGAATAAGTAAAAAGTTTTGTGGCCAGCAGTTACTTTTACAGGCAATAAATGCGGATTTAAGCCTCCACATTGTATTAAACCAAGCACACGTTGGAATCAGACAGTACGTGTAGCAAAGCAATGTACTGTATGTCTGCAGAGCAGCTGCCCAACTTGTGATTAATAAAGTTATTATCACTAGTAGCACGAGCATTTTTGCATTTGTGATTTGGAATTGCTAAAGTTTACCTTTTACCTGGTCTTCGACGAATGAAGAAGTATTGTGACCTGTATTCCGTAGTTCAGTTTTAATGATTATTGTTGTGTATATTTTTTTTATTAAGTGCATGTTTACAGAGTTAGTGAAGTTGACAAACAACATGGTGGTTGTGATTCCTGACTTAGGCGTGCCACAACGTTTTGGTAAGATTTGTTTATTTTAACCTAGTTTGTAATTATGTTTTAGGTTAGTTTCTTTACCTGAAGAAGAGATCAGATTGCAGATCTCGAAACGTAGTGTTACTGATTTCTTGTTTCACTGAACGATGGCAAATGTCCGGAAAAACCTGTTTCCTTCACAATCCTTCCATCCTCAAAAATAACCTTCAAACAAAGGACACTTTAAATTATCAACCCTCATCAAATAATATTTGTTATTATTCTTGAAATGTTTGTTAAACAACAGGTAGTTATTATACTATAATTAAATTAAGGAAGGTAGAAAATTAATTCGACGGAGTAGTAATATAATCCGAGTCAAGTTTCGACTGGATTATCTATGATAGTTATAATTTTTTTAAGCTAACATATTTAATTATATAACTGAAAATATCCCAAACGCTGCCATTATATATCATAATGAAAATTATTAATGTAATTTTACATCATTCAAAGTAAAAATCTACTTTGACTTTATTACATAAACCTTAGTGAACGAACTAATCCAATAGGTTTTGTTAAAAATGGTTTAATAAAAGTTTGTTTAACTCTATCAAATTTTAACAGTATTGGATATAAGATTATAAAAGAAACGCAAAATAAAACGGTAGTAAAATATTATATAATTAGAATATAGTTATGATGATGGGTTTTAAAATAAAAACACGAAATCATTGTTTAATTTCAGTGTAATCTGCATTATTATCGAATCACATTAATTACAGTTTACCGAAGTTGGAAGGTGAGTGGATCGTTAATTTTAACAAGAATACCCGACAAACTTTATGACTCAAAGTTCTGTTCTAAATGGCAGAGCTCTGAGATTTCACGCTTGGGGAATTTAATTTATGTTATCAGAGGCCTGAACAAAAACTTACAAATAAATTTATGCCTTGGACATTTTTGTGCTGCATATGTAAAAAAAATGATAAAATTATAGTATTGAATTATAAATCCACCTCTCTACGATTTTCATAAGCTGTAATATAAAAATCCTAATAAATACAAGCCCAATTCATCATTTGCTGCGGTTTTTTGGAAAGACTTTATCATTAAAAAAATCATTCCACAAGAAATAAATGGAGATTTTTTGCGTAATAATACCTCTTCTTCTTGAGTTTGTGCCGAAGGCCAAGAATAATACAAGCACTTTACAAGAAAACATTATTTACAAGAAAACACTATTCTTTCCCAGACCCTAAACTACAATTGTAATTTTGGCATTGAAATGTTTTAAACTGTATACGAATCTTACTGGAAAATGTCTGTCACTATAGATGGCTGCAGTAATTAATTGTCATAAATATTCATATGTTTTCTTAATATAATTTATAGATTATTTAGAGATTTACAAATAAGGAGATAGTGCAAAATGTTTTTTGAAAAATCTTAAGAACTTCCCTCTATAATTTAATGGTTTATTATGATGAAAATTTGATATTTAAATGTAAAATAATTAGCACTCAAACGTTACATCATTGCCACAGCCTGATTATGTGATATATAAAATAATTATGCAATTTTTCAACAATTTTGAGCTGTAGTCATATATATATATATATATACATATATGTGTGTGTGTGTGTGTGTGTGTGTGTGTGTGTGTGTGTGTGTGTGTGTGTGTGTGTGTGTGTGTGTGTGTTTATGTATGTACATACATAGAAGGAAATATCTTAGACCTTCCTTATAATATAACAAGCCTACAAGTAAAGGGTTTTTTACCTTAATAGATATCCAAGACCTTCGTATTATTATATTTTCCCTGACTAGACAACTAGGCGAACTCAGCTGTTGTGACAGAAATATTATTTATTGGAATCAGAAATGCTCCTACAATTTCAAAAGGCGGTATAAGAATCAGGTAAAACTCTGGTCATCTGTCATGAACAGTTAAATAATATGTACGTGACATATTTTATTCTTTTACTAAATAGTATAAGGCAAGAGGGTAACGGCAGGTAGGGAATAGGAAAATGGATTAGTGATGAGTATTGTTCGTTAATAGGCCCAGGTGAGTCTGTAGAAGGAAAATATAAAAGATTGAAACAGGAGAAATGAGTTTGTAATCAGGTGGAAGAAGACTGCGTTGACAGTGTAATGAAACAGTTTAAAACATAAAGCGAAGTGAGTTTTAAATATATAAGGAAAATATTAGGCTCGGACAGGAAGCAAGGCTTAGGAGAAGACAACATTGCTGGAGGGGGGGATTGGTAGATGAAGAAGATTGTCGGGGAAGAGGATACTATAGGATGGGTGTAAGTTAGGGGACAGGAGTGAGAAAATGTTGGTCCTAAATATGTCTGTTGCCAGGCTGGAGTCCGCGTTTTCTCTGTATCAGGCAACACGTTCATGTAGTTCTATTTCATATCGTTCTAAATCTAATCTTTTTTAATATGAAGTTAAGATGAAACATTAGAAATAATATTTATTTTAAAAAGTTGTATTATTGTAGGGATATTAATTATTTACTACCAACAATAGAGGTAACTTAGTTATTTAAATTAGAATAAATTCATATTAGAGAAAGGTTTGCATAGAATACAGTAATTATTTTCGATAATAGTACAAACACAAACTAACCTGATGAAGATTATTATGTAGGATCCTCTCAACAAAACTTATTACAGAACGTAATCTCATACGTGACAGATTGAGAGCAGAATGCCAAAATGTCAGAATATCCATCAATAGCTTATATACCTTGGATTAGCATATCTCTGGGGATATTGAGTGCTTCATTTAATATAAATCATTACTGGTTGATTGGCGGTTAGGTTAGTTCTTACTTATTTGTTAATATCACGTGTTGATAACATTTACACTTTTACTGTATTAATTTTTTTGGGCATCAGGACTATTACTGCATGCAACATTTAAAAAAGAACTTAAAAATAAACTATAGTGTGAAAACCAATTACTTGCAGGTAAAATGTAGGATTGTTTTTTCCATGATGAAGAAAATGTCAAGTGTTAAGCCACTTATAACGTACTGAATAGCTTTTTTGTTAAGGTATACATGTCGAAAACGTAGAACACAGAATCACTAGAACATATTTTATATAGAAGTTTCAAGGCTAGACCCGGAAAATACATTATTGGATATAAAATGGCACTAGGGAATTATACATACTAGTCCAAGTACTAAAGTCAGTAGGACATATAGTCTTGCTTGTGATTTTATAGTTAAAAAAATGAAAGCATAACTTGCATTAAAACATTTACAGTTTACATTAATAAAATGAAAGTTATCCGCTACGTTGTTTTTAAACAAATCAACATTTAATTTTGTAAATGTTAAAGCAAATGAATTGCAAACCAATTGTGAAATTGTATTTGTTAGACAACCTTCCCTTTACCAACCAACAGCTAAGCAATTAACTCTGTCGAGGCTTACATAATTTTGTATGCATTGAAAATACTATTGGAGAAACCCTCTACAGTGTCACTAGAGCTGAAAACAGGAACTGACAGTTCCAGTCTGACAGTTAGAACCACACGCGGGTGATGATATCGTCAATCAGTCATCACTCAACGTCATAACCCAGCTGACCGTTCAAATGTCCAAAATGTCGTAATGCCACTAATGAACTACTCACACCAACAGTCGAACAGAAGATTGGGGTGACATGAATCTCCAACTGACAAGATTGAAGAAATAATAATATCGGCCAGACCTGCAACAACCTCTATAACTTCGTAATGTATAGTCTAAGACAAGATTGGTGGATATGAAATTGCCAGTTGTATAAAGTTGTGAGTGGTACAAGACATACTCTGAAAGTCCATGGGAAGTAACACGCTAACAAAATTCGAACAAAAGAATATTCAGTCAAAAACACCCAGAAAGGTAATAAATAAATAGGTAAGGTATAAGGTATTTAATGTAATCTAATATAAAACTATGATAAGAAGTAAATTAGAGTATTGTTCTGTTATCTGGAATTCAATAAATGTGTTAGAGTGTAGCAATTTAGAGATAATACAAAACAAATTTCTTAAATTTTTATTTTAAAAAACAACATATTTATGTATGTCCTTGCGACATGCCCACTTCTAATTTAAGGGAAATGTTTGAGATAAAAAAAATGTCCATAAGAAGGGAACTAGCCTCAATAGGTTTTTTATGTAAGTTACTTAATAATTCAGTTGATAGTTCGTATTTGTTAAGTCACATAGGTTTGCATGTCCCACATCATATATTTAGAGAATTTAATTTATTTGCTTTACCTAGATGTAGAACAGTTTCTCATTATAACTTTCCTTTGTAAAAGACTCTACGGTTTCTTAATTTAAACCAATCAAACATAGATATTTTTAATGATAATTTGAAATATATTTTAAAAATATGCAGCAACCTTTTATTTTGATTTAATTTATTGTTCATTGTAGAAGTGTATGTGTACGATGAAGCAAGTTGTTATTTTTTTTAAATTGTATAGAGTTCATTTATTTATGTTGTGTAAAGAAACTTGAATATTAATTTGTGTAACTGCCAGTAGTTTAGTTTAGTTTAGTTTGTTATGTAAAGTTCATATTAAGAGTACATTAATTTTACTTAGGATGGCTGTTTTGGGAATAATTGAAGGTTTTGTACTTTGTTTGTGCTATATCATGTCCTGTAGCTGTCATGTAAAATTGAAAAATAAATAAATAAATAAGAGGCACGTTTTTTTAAAAGTAAGGTCCGTTTTAGTAAAGTAAAATGCGAAAGATTATTTCAAAATAGTAAATTTATTTTCAGAAAGTACATACCTCACTTTATTTTTCGACCCAGTCTCCAAGCTTGTCCAAACACTTCTCATGCCTCTCAGCCAATTTTAAATACCCTCTTAATAAAAACTTGCCGCCTGCCCCGATAACCAAGAGTTCACAGCCGCTTTCACGTCGTCGTCATCATTGTTACAGTTGCCACTGAGGTGTTGTTTGAGGTGGAAATACATATGGTAATCGCTGGGTGCCTATCAGGACTGTAGGCTGGGAGGTCACAAAAATTCCAATAAATCGCGGGTCTGACCTTCTCCATGCATTGTCATGGAGGAGGACCATTCCCTTTGTCAGCATGACGTGCCTTTTGTTTTGTATAGTTTGCGTAGCTTTCTTAGGGTTTGGCAGTATGCTTCTGCATTGATGGTGGCTCCTCATTGCATAACGTCGACTAAAAAAAAACCACACAGTGCCTATCCAAAATCACGGTCTCGATGATTTTGGGAGAGGGTCTGTTTGGTCTTCACCTTTGCAGGCGAGTGTGTGTCTCCATTCCATGCTCTATTGCTTCGATTAGGGCGTGATTTACGAAACCCATGTTTCGTCACCAGTTACGATCTGACTCAAGAAGCAATCCCTTTACCTGTCTGGGACATTGAAGGCATCAAACATTAATTATTAATGCTTGATACGTTCATATATAATTTGTTTATGGAAATCTACATCTAATTAAATGAATTTACTACCCCATCGATCGAATAGTATATAAAAGCTAAATGAGAAGATTTATTGAGGTTTAAGTGATGTTGAAAATCTTTATTTGTAAAGCTTAAATAATTACCCTTATTTATATTTTCCTTAAGAGTATTATATAATTTATAATAAATGATTTAGAATGAGTGAATGGTGAAAGAGAAAATTGGAATTACTCAAAGACAATTACTGGAAGACAAAGTTGGAATAAAAGACAGACACATTGAAGATGCGGTTTCCGTAGGCTCCCACTCTTGATTTGAGAGTTAAAATAAGAATTAAACGTATCCTCTAAATGTTGGTTCTAAAGTTGATTTTAAAACTTATCTTAGCCTCCAAACGTCACTCGGTTGAATATCAAATACAAAATTCTCAACTCTCATGACAATCGAAGCGTCTTCACGTTACGATCGCGTCAATGAAAATAATGACGATGAAACTCAGAACAAAGTTGAGACACGGGAACTAACTACCACTTTGAGATATCAAGTTGTAACAAGTTGTAGCTCTCTCCTTGTGAACTGATCTGTTCATCTAGACGGCACTAATCCTCTTGTTACTATACCCTGATGTTCAAACTGACTTCTAGGTATAGTTGTAGTCTCTGTCCCTTGTGAACTGATCTGTTCATCTAGACGGCACTAATCCTCTTGTTACTATACTCTGATGTTCAAACTGAGTTCTAGGTATAGTTGTAGCTCTCTCCCTTGTGAACTGATCTGTTCATCTAGACGGCACTAATCTTCTTGTTACTATACCCTGATGTTCAAACTGAGTTCTAGGCATAGTTGTAGCTCTCTCCCTTTTGAACTGATCTGTTCATCTAGACGGCACTAATCCTCTTGTTACTATACCATGATGTTCAAACTGACTTCTAGGTATAGTTGTAGCTCTCTCCCTTGTGAACTGATCTGTTCATCTAGACGTCACTAATCCTCTTGTTACTATACCCTGATGTTCATACTGAGTTCTAGGTATAGTTGTAGCTCTCTCCCTTGTGAACTGATCTGCTCATCTAGACGTCACTAATCCTCTTGTTACGGTCTAAACTCAATTCTAGATGTAATAATCTTGGGTTTCTTGTAGTTTCTGGTATTGCTTATAAACCTTTACCCTTAAGAAACAGTATTTTTACGAATTAAAAAGTTCTTATAAAAGGTTAAAATAAACAAGATAGCTAAAAATAAAAGATATAACATTTCAGCAAAAATAATAGCTATTGTATGTGTGTGTACAACGCGACAACACGTTTCATTTTTACTATGGGTTTTCAACTTAAGGGCGAATAATCTGGAAAATTTGTTTAATAATACTCACAATAAACTTTTACCTGTACAAACCAAAACTCTATCGACATTGACCAGTATAATATATTTGGCTGCGCAGTCTAATATATACTCGTATAGATTGTAGAAAGATTTTATAGAAATAAATGAATTCTATATGAATGGGAAACAAATGAAGGAAATAAAGCATATAAAAGACTATTCAAGGAGTTTTAAAGTGCAAAAGAAAACTTTCTGCTGGCCCAATTTTCTTGAATGGGTTCGTTATGATAAAAGCGATTTACAATATTATTTACATCGAATTCGTTTTAATTATTATTTTATCAATCTGTAGTGTATTGCATTTGAAGAATTATGAACTCATTACACAACTATTATACAGAGTGTCCGGTAACTCTCTGGACAAAGGTTACCACTTTATAGCTCTGAACAAGGATCTCCGATGCCTAATTTACCATCTGTTTGTCTGCAAGTGTTTGAATGTTTAAAAAATCATATTTTAAAAGTATTAAATTAAATTATTTAATTACTAAACTAATAATAAACTAATACATAAAAAATTGTAATGAAATATTTTCCAAATTAAAACTTTTAAACTTAGAATATCTTGAAAACTAACATTTTACTCAAGAATTGCAAGAAGAAAAGTTTTTAGAAAATTGTATCAAACATCTAATGACACCTAAATTATTTAAATCGAATAATAAATAACTAATTTAGAGAAGATCTTCTGTGACATTACATGGTCCATTTGAGGTTCAGACAGAATCCAAAAATAACAATAAAAAAACCGTATAAATGGCAGCTCTATATAACCGATACCCTATATAAATGATTACTTTTATGATTTTGTGGTAATAATTGTAATTATAATGTATTATCATTACAAACCGCTTTTAAATCCGTGTTCAGGCCTTTTAGAACAAGTAACACAAATAAACATAGTATTTGGTAAATGAGTGTGTATTTTGTACTGTTGGTCTCATAGCAATGAATTAACTAAACTATGAATAAAAATCGACCTAAAAAGACGTAGTACGCATTGATTACCGAATATATTCGTTTTAGGGTGGGTGAGCAAGCGACAATACAAGGGGTTGATTTGTTGTGTTGTATTGTCAATTTCACGTGTGCATGTCCGCCTCAATAATTACTTAACTGTAATCAATGACCTTTTTGAAGTTGGAAATCAATTCACAGTAACTACACCATCAATGTATGTTTATTAAAAAACTATCTGCAAATGTGGAAATAAACTTCTGAACCTGAAACAATGAAGTTTATTTTAATAAAAAGAAAAGCTGTAATCCGTTCTTAACATTTTATTAAATTGCATAAAAAGTAAAAACTGTTGTATTTTAGTGGTTTAAGGAAATAAAAACGACCTCTAGAAGTTCTGGAATATTGTATCGTACCAAAAATCATCATCAGAGAGTAATCTACACCTGAGAGATCTCTGTACGTGACGGATAGGTCCCAAGTGTATGATCGCACGGTTGTCAAGCCACCGATCTGTCTCTACTAGTCTCAGTCCCTACAGATTACACTAATCTACACCTGAGAGATCTCTGTACTCGACGGATAGGTCCCAAGTGTATGATCGCACGGTTGTCAAGCCACCGATCTGTCTCTACTAGTCTCAGTCCCTACAGATTACACTAATCTACACCTGAGAGATCTCTGTACTCGACGGATAGGTCCCAAGTGTATGATCGCACGGTTGTCAAGCCACCGATCTGTCTCTACTAGTCTCTGTCCCTACAGATTACACTAATCTACACTTGAGAGGTCTCTGTATACGACGGATATGAGACAAACTGATAACATCCTTAATATGTCGTAGCGAGCTTTGTTGTGTTAATTACTGAAGGCAGTTTTTTTTTACTTCAGGTTTGCAGAAACTGAAGGTGTTCTTGATACGCATTCAGGGCATGAGACGAGCTGTCGACATCCTTACCGAGTTTCTTAGGAAGAAAGTTTAATGTAAACCCATTGATATCTTTTAATGTGCTCACTTTATTGAAAAACATTTCGATATTAAATTTTAATAGATATAAATCTCTTTCTTACATAGGTTTAAGACAATTGTAGTACGTATATTCTTCAGTGGACAATTTTTAGAGTAATACAAATAGATATAAATTATTTTAAAGTGCCTAGATTCTATCTGCAAGATTTGGTAGATACTAAGGTTTTTCTGTAAACTCATATTTTGTTTCGTGAATACGTATGTACTGTATATGTGTGTACAAATCTATTGCTTTTGGGTAAATAAAGGTTTATAAGAATTTGACAACCATACTGGTATATTGTTGGTAGAGAGAAAAATTTGAAATAAACCTCCCAATTCTGTTCATCAATTGTGACACTTCAAATTTGAGTTGGTTTTTGTGTGGAATTTAGAACACCTATATTGAAAAAGTTAATATTGATTATATGGCATACCTGTATTTGAAATTTCAAGCAATGCTATCTATAGAATCAAATATTATAATGTTCAACAGTAGTGTTAAAAATTTTATAAAAAAATTAAAAACATCTTTAAAGGTCATAACGAATACACTATGAATGTGTACCTGTCATTAAACCACTAACTAGTAAATGTATCTAATAGAAAGTAGTGACATATTAGTTAATCATATGTATAATTGTGTATATGAGATTCAATGTAAATATAAGACATTTTATGCTTACTAACTACAAAAAACAAATTTGGATATTTCTGCTTTTAGAATAATTTGCAGGGAGTATATAACAAAATGCAAAATGTTGCAATGATTTTCCTGCTAGCGCTAGAGCTTGTATTCTATAGCAGGAAACTGCAGCCAACTGTTCCTACACGTCTGTGTAGTTTCCCGTGTATAAACTGTTACCTGCTTCTAAACTTTAATGACAAAGGAGTACAACGTGGTGTGAAACAATCTCCACATCTAATATTCGCATTCACCTATTATTGCTGGTAATATCTCTTTGCGTGGTTTTTAAAACTATACGTAGTCTTTGTGTGGCTATAACTATTAAAACCATATTACATTTAAAAGTTGCCATTTAAAAATAAATTAATAAATTAAGAATAAATACACCTTTATTACTCTAATACAAAAGTTGTGATGTTCCAGAATATAATTATATCCCAAAGGGTTCTATTACTTTGAAAGTACTGTTCTTTACAATGTGATTCTCCTGTACAGACAAAGCTATTAATTAAAATAGGCAAATAAAATGAAATGTCCTAATTTTAAATATAGATTGTAACGTTGCTACCAATTCATAAGGCTTTATTAATGCTCTGTTCATCCCTTTATTATTTGCTAAGTAAAAGTGGTAAATAAATAAGTAAATATAAATGTATATATATATACATATATGTGTATTTAATAGTAAAGTTTTTATATATATATATATGTAGAAAAACGATCCATGTTTGACCACCTACAGATTGTGTCGCAACAGGGGTTTGCTCATCCACAGGTAACCATGAAAATGATAAATGGTAAAATGATAAATTCCCACAGATTGTTCTATCACAGTATAATCAACATTATTTGGAAAACTCAAACAAATGCTTACAAACATTGGCACCCACTATCTACCCTATCTGGTTGAAGAAATGTGCCAAGCACTGGCGACCCACTATCTACTCTATCTGGTTGAAGACATTTGCCAAACACTGGCCTCCCCTTGCTACCCTCTTTGGGTGAAGTAATTTGCCAAGCACTTTTCACCCACGATCTACCCTCTCTGGCAAGGAGGTATACTGTAGAGTGTTATCATGATTGTCTTCTACTGTTAATTGTTGTTATTACAGCATCTGTTTTGATTATAGGGACTATAACAGAAGTTAAATTCAATAAGGACTCTAGTTACTTACAATAATCCAAACTTTATTTAACACCAAAGTTAATGAAGGAAATAAAGGAAAGGTAAAGGCATTATTACTGTAGTATTTAAATAGGGTCCCATTATATTAGAGGGCGTTATTATAAACGCATTGCAGATGAGCCGAGTGAGAATTTTGAAGAATCATCTCCGGGCTTTACATCTGAGTTTCCGATCCTGCCTGTTATCAGTATAATTGATGTAGTCAGTACTGTGTCGACTCTCCATCATTATTCTATTTGATAATATGTTTGTACTGGCCTGTGGCCTACGAGTATAGGAAAAATAGACAGAACTTTCCTAATAAAAATAATGAATCTAGACACTTCACTCTCACTGCATAATTTAGTTGCTCGTTAGCCAAGCTTTCGTTAGTGCTGATCAATGTCCCGTAAATGGTACAACATAGGTTGTAGTGTAAATATAGATAGTGCTGTATTGCTCTGAAACATTAATTTTGTGAGGCTTCAAGTGATTTATCTCTTCTATAATCTAGATAAATCTAGTAAAATTCAAGCGTAATACTTTTGAAATTTTCCAAGTAAATTTTAAATTGTTAATCACTTTGCTTTCATTGCAAAAGAAACAGTTTGTTACAAGGACGTTGATCTGATACCCGTCATTAAATGTAGCTAGTCCAGAATAGAATACATCAATATACTATAAATTAGACAAAGATCATTATGTGCAAATTAAGAGGGTGCGAGTGGCCATATACGATAGTGATTAGTGTTAGGTGACGGAAGACAGTATGATTGCACAACTTAATTGTTAACAGTTAGTACTGCACTTTACTAATAGTGCGCAATTATTAAGTCCTTTGTTTAAAGTTTGGTATAAACGATGAAAGGGTCTGAAGGATAACAGGATTTCAGAAATTCGCCATAATTATAGGTTATAAGATTGTGCACAACTAAGGATTCCCACTGTAGCCTCAAGGATTTAATTTGTGCTCGGGACTTGGTGTATGTGCAGTGACAATGTCTGGTCAAAAACTCCAAGCAGCTTCTGGGTATGTTAGAACCCTTTTCTTTCACTTTGCATCTTTCGGTTCTTTATTTTTGTTGTGTATTAATGCCTCCCAACCTGACGAAGAGGTTAGGTTACAATCCTTGAAACGTTTTGTTATATCTTTTATGACCTAACAATGGTCGACCCACTGTTTATTATCTGTGTTCTCAAAGTATATTATAATAAAGCTTATTTTTAATCCGTTTAATTAGTGTTGAAAACTATTAACTAAACGAAATGCGCTCTATACCCTCAAAACTACCTACTCAAAAGTATAATAATATCATATCATATTGTACGTTAAATGATAAAATATTATGTGCCAAGCTACTGGCAAGTCATATCTACAGGAGTATTCACTAATACTTAATTAGGCCAGCGTTTAAGAAAAGTGGCCAGGTTAGTGCACTACTTAATGGCACCTCAATATGTTTTAGTGTAATTAGTATGTTCGAACATGGCTCTATGGACAGATATTTTTTTGAATAATTTCCCTTTTATCTCTCTGATTGCAAAGAAGTTAAATAAAAAAAAATTGATCTTTGATATACATTATATAAATATGAATTTTATTTAAATTGCTCATAAAATAAGTTTGAATTATTATGTAACTGCCAAAACAAAGCTTCGCTTGTGAAAAGTCCAAATTTATTAGCTAGTTAAACTCATTGACAATTAAACTATGTTATGCTTTCAAATGTCAAATTTGAAATGAAAATATCGTACATAGAGTTAAATATAAGTAATTTAGGACTTTTTGAACTAACCATATGCTAAATATCTGAAATTTGTTACATTACATATAAACCATATACATGTAATTAGGGTAGATTTAAATTGAAGTTTGTAATATTGTGGTGATAATATCTTAACGATAAGTGTATTGCAGTATCATATTAGAAGACAATATGACAAGTAGAAGATGTACACTATCAGCTCAGCCGGGGCAACTGATCTTTTCATATTGCGGATATTAATGCAGCAATCGCATTACTAACTCTTTACCATCTCCTTTTTGATCATATCACTTATGCGATAATGTTTTCTATTTGACATGAATTTTGTTTCTGGAAGTTTATTTGACATTTGGCACTATGTACATTATTGTTCAACTCTCTAAATACTCAATTAATTCGTTCTTTACTTGGTGTCAATATTTTATGTCTGTTTAGGTAAAACGAATTAATAACAGTAATAAATAAACCTATAAGAATAAGTAATGCTATTTCTTGAATTTCTGTAATAGACGTTAACAATTTGACATTTTAACCTTAACAGTTGTACTGATAAAGTGAATATAACCCTATTAATATGGGGTAAAAAGTGTTGGAAAGTATTTTCCGTCTATTTGAGGCTTAAGACTATCTATGTTCCAAATTTTACACTTATACCATATAAATAGCTGACTTATATAACACCCATAACGATAAAAATTTATGAATACATAAATTTTTTAAAATATAATGACAGTACTTGTTTATATTAACATGGCAGTGCTTGACTTAAACACTGATTATAGTGCAAATAATTATACAAGTAATCGAAATCCATAATTAATAACGAAGTTTTTTTCGAGAATAATGTAATAAAAAGACATATGCTACAGAACAATCTTGACTGTGCCTTAAGAGTGACAAAGCTACAAATATAATGTGTCACAAACTGTTTGATGTGTCACAGCAGAACAATACTACCTCGTATATACATCAGAGCTCCAGCACACGTCTCGTATCTTATGTGCAATATGGCTGGAACCTAACTTTACTGAGCGTGATTTATTGTTGCAGAAGTTGTGTGAGATGTGTATCTCAACCTGCGTATGGTGTATTACAGTAGTTGGAACATAAATTATTTCATACGAATGTCATAAATATATGTTTTTTTATCAAATTGAATAAAAATATACAAAATTCGAACATGATCGTTTGCCTGAGTACTTTCTATTATCGTTTACTAATCAAATTTAGCATTATTCTTGCCTAAAGTGCTACAAGAGAAATTGCAAGATTTGCACGAAGAGCAAAGTTAACGGATTTTATTCTTAAACATATCATAGAAACTCTTACGATAATGATTATGAATATTGTGAATTACAAGTAACAGGCATTGTTGTGCCAGTTTTTAACTAAAGTTTATAAATTAACTAAACAGCTCAGTGGATTAAAGATTTGGAGCAGGACGTTTATTTTGGGCTTTAAAATAGTAAATAGTCAATCTTTGATATTAGAGTAATATGAAGATGGCGCCCATGGGGAGGTTTATATGGAACATATCCTGGAGCAGTGGAAAGATTGAGTGGACAGATTACGGCGGGTTTATCTAAATGATCGTAACTTTCCTCGGAGATGCTGGGTAAGATTTGCCTTGCTCATCTGTAAATAGCAGTCGTATCTTAAAATTTATTCATTCATCATCGTGTTAATGGCTTTTAAAGTACACAGACAAATGTATATTTAAAAAAAAGTGTAAAGTAAATTTAAAATTGTTAACTATTACAAAATTTGTTTTATGTGGTTTTTAAACAATTTAATTATATATGCAATAAATATCACATTTAGGTAAATGTTGTGTTTTGATTTGAATCTATATGTTTTTTTGGAAAATAAAGAAAAAATGTGACATTTTTTCACTCTTTTTCGGAATTATTCTAAAGTAATAATATATTATGGCTTTTTTAAAGTAGTATAACACGTGTTTTGATGACTAATCTTTTATAGGGTAATATTGTACTTGGTGATATCTGTAAACTTTATGGAAGGAAATAATCTGTTTAGTTGATTTAAATTTAGTTCGTTATACAAATTCAAAGATAAAGTTAGATGCAAATTCAATAAATTGAGATATGTAGAACATATTTTTAGACAGTATATTGTAATAATAGTTGATAAAGCCTTGAATCCGTAACTACTGCACAGACTGCAACTGTACATTCGTAACTTTGTTTCAGGGTAGTACTCATGTTTAGGTTTTAAGTAGTTAATTATGACTTCTAAACCATTCAATTGGTCAGCATTTTTTACTGTGTTATGGTATAGATCTATAGCTTCCGTTTTTAGTTTTTCTTTTATTAGTACTTTCAAAACGAGAGGTCACTCAATGGGGCTTATCGTTTTAAATATTTTAGTTGCCCCTAAAAATTCCCCATTTTCAGCTTGGGAACGTAAGTAGTAATCGTGCCAAAAGAATTACTTCATACAGTGACATAAATGGGTGCAAAGTTTAGTTATTCGAAAGTAATGAGTTACTGTATTATCAGGGATCTTCAGACTTTTTATGAATCCTGTAGCGTTGTGCATAATGCTCCAGATTACAATGTAAAAAAAACCACTAAAAATGACTTCAATATTTTTCTTTTCTGATCAGAAAACAAAACATAGTACATTCGTTACCATTGAGTAACTAGTAAGATGAACTCCTTACTTAATTTTATTATCGAGGTATCTTTCCGCACCTGTTCGAAATTACATTTTAAATAGAACTAAAGGAAATATTTATGTTTTGTAGTTACATTCTATGTACTCTATATCAACTAGTATTTTCAGAGAGCAGCACAAAATTATAAACATATAATTTATATATAATTCAAATTGATACAGCATGTATATGATTACTTCTTCAATATTAGCTACTAGCAAATAAATATACAATTCTTTTATCTTTTTTCATTGTTTTTCAAATATTTAGAGTAACAAGAGTAAATAATAGATGATTTAGCAAATTGAAATATTTTTCAATCATACGAACTATAAAACTGTTAGAGAAGGCACTCGCTATTAAACCGTCCAGTTAATCGGAGATTGCCAGTGTTAACATAAAAGGGTTGTAAAACATTTCCCAACCATTAACAAGAAAGCGGTTGCAGCTAACATAGACATTAAACACTGTAAGGAAGTCTAGGGTCCACTTTATGGTCTGTAAAGTGTTAAGGACGCGTCTCTTAACAATACCTCTCGTGATTTATATAGCTATTTTGGGTTTATACTATTTCATTATGTGTATTTTTAAGAGACGTATCAATGGGCTGACATAACAATGATATGCGTATTTCTGATTTTCTTCCAATTTAAAATTTTTCAGAAGTTCCAACCTAAATAAAATGTTTAGAACATAATTTTTTAGAAAAACCTGTTATGATATTAAGTTATTATTAAAATAAACGTCAATTATATTTTATCAGTGTACTAAGTAAACTATTTACAAATCAAACCAAATGTATGCTAGAAATAACATCTGATTAAGCAAATTACGAATATACAGGTTTTATCGTATCATCATCTCTATACTACATGTAAGGATCGTTTTTAGTTTGTGAGTAGAGTAAGCTATAATACATCCATCAGAATCCCTACGATATCGTAAATATGCTTTCTCATCAACAGTTACAGACAAAAGTTCCCCAAAGCGTTCTCGAAGCGTTATTTTATTATACCAATTTTCAGTTAACTATCAGCCAAACAAGATTCTAGATTCTAATGAAGGCCATCTAATTCCAAAAGTTTTACCACTTACTTGATAACTTATACCATAAGTGATTTTGTTCTCTCTGTTAATGTCTAATGTAAGTAACACATTGTTCTTAGGATTAATCTATAGCGTTTACATGCAAAAAAGTTCATATTAAATTTCAATAAAACGTTAACATACAAGTCCATTATAAAATAATTGTTGAAATTGGGCTTTATTGATTTTTAGTGTTGCCTTAAATATAATTGAGTATAGATCTTAAGTTCTACAGTTGCAAATGATTTGCCGAATTTTGTGAAAATTGGTCAGAGCCGATTAAGAACATACCGTAATAAAAATGTATAAAAGTCTCATCTTTATAAATAATATAATAATTTTAATGAAAAGTTGATTGAATATTAATCAATCAAAATTAATGTAAACATTTAATTTAACTCATTAATGACGCTCGGACATATTTTAATATTTTTTCTTTGTTACTTAAATGTTATAACAGTATACAATTCAATATACTATTTTATCTTAGGTAACATACTTTTTCCCTTTGCCTAATTCTATCTACTATTTGATTGTTTTGGTAAAAAGGTTTATACAAATGTTTACCTATTATAATAGGGCATTATTTATATCTCAACTTGTAACTTTTGTATTCTCAAAATAAAATATGTATAAAAAGGAACAGTTAAGATAATTATTAAGTATGATGGTTAACAAAATGTGGTATTAATTACGAATTTTAATTTTGCATATCCGCGCTATCCAGAAATTGTAAGAGTATTTATTTGATACACATTAAAGCTGAGATTTATTAGTTTTTTACCGTGATGTTTTTCAGAGCTCGCAAGTCACAGTCTATGTGATCCTAGGAGCTGTGGAGCGAGGATATATCAACAAACTTGTCACTTTGACAAGCACTTCACTTATCACATGAGTCCTATTAAATATAAAAGAGCACGTCTTTCTGTATGCAGTACTGATTAATCTTTTAGTCTCATTACTCAATTCCACTGAAAATTCGATTCCGGGAAAAGTTTATAAATAATATATAAGAAGAATTACGTTGGAATATTTTAAAATAGCAATTCAGTTTCAATATGAAATAACTGTTATTTTGGTCGATTAACAATAAATAAAGCAATATTCAGGTTGCAAATGTTGAGCTTAACCCCATTTAACTTCATCTTTTCACTTAAGCCTCTTAGAAATTGGCTTCTGGAATATTGAGTCCACGTCCGTCTAAAGGGATCCAGCGACTCAAACAGTAAAGTACCTTTGAAATACTACTTAGTACTTGCCAGGATTTCAGTATTGAAAAAGTACTCTCGGGAACATACCCTACTATACTTTAGTAATGTACCTTTTGAGAGCTCTAGTTATTTTTCAACATCAGACATTTAAACTGAAATAGAGCTTCGTATGGTTCCCAAACAAAAAAAGAGTAATCGAGGTGAAGAGGTGTTTTCGTTGTTTTATCAGGTGCATAATTGACTGCAATACGATGTTTTAGACTATCTCAAAGCCTGGTGAAGTAACCGAGTTTTATATACGTAAACACAGCTATGGTGGAGAGGGTTTATTCCATGTAATAGTAAAAGTTTCACTAGTTGCATTTTAGTACTTATTTTATTCGCTATACAGTATGTATTAAAGGTTATTTTTGACGATGGAAGGATTGTGAAGGAAACAGGATTTTTCCGGACATTTTTCATCGTTCAGTGAAACAAGAAATCAGTATCACTACGTTTCGAGATCTGCAATCTGATCTCTTCTTCTGGTAAAGAACTAACCTAATACATATGTGGTAGTGTTACTGATTTCTTGTTTCACTGAACGATGGCAAAAAATGTCCGGAAAAATCATGTTTCCTTCAGTATGTATTAGTATAACAAAAGTTATTGTTGTGTAGAAGATTAAGGATACAAATATTATTAGTAAGGTAGGAAGTAAAAAAGGCAAACTTTTAACCAAGTTTAACTTGTAGAATGTCTCTTTACCATAAAGAACTCACGGAGTTTCACCACCAGTGAAGGGGCTTAAGTTAACTAGATCAGACTCTATGTATTAACAATGAACATCACTTCGCTGGCAGTCACGTGGTTTTGACAACAGTTTACTATCATTTCACTTCCCTATAAAGTTATACCATTATTCTAATAGGTATACGTGACAGGAGATATTCATTCTTTTTTAAACTGAGAATATTGTATTCATTTTGTACCAAATTATAGGCTATTTCATGAAACGTAGTCGTAAAAATAAATAACCTTAGCTCCTAAAATAGTCTCTTTTATTGCTTAAACGGACTCCAGTCAACAAAAGAATTCGTTTTTAATTACTTAATGTAGCAAAATAATTACAAGTTAAAAATGAATTTATATTTTTAATTACATTTTGGGTTTTTTAGATGTTATTACAGTACGAACTCTGAAAACGATATATCAATTTTTTCGTGAAAACTGTTCCTATCAAGCAGATTTATTCCCCCGATGTCAGATTATATTACACATATCATTACAATTAATTATAATGTTTTTTTAAATACTAACACTTATTAAAACAATAATATATTTAACTTCTTAACGTAAATTGACGAGTGTTATTTTCGAAATTCAATTATTTGAATCTGAAACTGTAAATACAGGTTCACTTTATTATAACAACGTTTATGATAATAACAAATAAAATATGGTATTGTCGAACAAGCGGAAAGTTGTTGAAACATTTTCAATAATTAGTTTTATCTGCTATATATTTAGAAATTAACTTGTTTTATACAAACGCCAGTTTAACCAAATTTAGCTTTTAATAACAGTGTGAAATATTAACAATCTCTCTCTCTCTCTCTCTCCCTCTCTCTCTCTCTCTCTCTCTTCAGTCCACTTGTTAAACTAACTGAAATGCATGTAAATAGTTCAGCTAATAACAACAATACACTTTACTCCAGGGAAATCTCGTCCCGTGAATTCCCAGACACAATCAACTCCAGAGGTCGCTCTTTCTTATTTCACAGATTATGCTCCGCTTGGTTCTACTGACTTTGGGAATCGTACTTTTGTATGTCAATTTTAATTGAAAAATTCCATGGAAGTATTTTTAAATTAACAAGTAATTTTTAGAAATTCGTTTCACAAATACGCATTGCTTTTCGACGTCCGAGTGTCCAGAAGTAAATCAACAAAGTTTTTAAAATAAAAAATATCGTACAAAATGCATGCGATACATATCTAAATACATATTTGTTTAAAACACGTAGTAAAATAGTATTTTTTCTGATTTACGTATAATATGAAATACGATCGTATATGATATCATTGTCAAGTATTTAACAAGCGGCTACCACATTCCACTTAAGAAACACCCCTTAACTACAGATTTATACATATAATTGTTTATAATTTGAAAATAGTAACCGATTTTAATGTATTAATAATTTTTAGGTAATTATTTTTAAACTGAAAAAAGCAATGTATTATTCTGTATGTAACTTTATTTTACTGTATGCTTTTCTAATTATCATTCTCTAAAACATTTGTATAAACCATTTAAGTGATTAGTTTATGTTACAGATTTAAAATAAAATATTAATGTCATACGAAACAATTCTGGCAACTCTCATTACTGCTGTTAGCTTAAACCGATCAAGAAACCAGTAAGTTTAATCATTTGCTAACATAACTTTTTCAAGGAGAAGCCGATCACCTTGCCTTCCTCGTGGGCCACTGGCCTGTAAGAGGATTTTACCAAACAGAATAAGGAGGAGAAGAGATACAGTACAAGGTCGATGGTACTGATAAAAAGTGCAAGGGTCATAGACAGGATTAAAACCTGCGCTATCTCTAACTCAGACTCAAAGTCCAACGTCTTAGACCGCTCAGCCATCAGAACTCTCCGCGTACCTAATATTTAGCTTTCACATACCATTTTACAATGAGATACATTTAACTGCCACGATACAATGATAATATGTTTTACGTGCTCTTTGAGTCAGAGATACTGCTTTCCCTTAGGGTAAGTTGGCAACACTTGCTAACTGCAATAAACCTCCATACCGTAATTACTTCAGTTGATTAAATGCGAGATTATATTGTATACTAAAATCACTGGGCCAACTGCAACTAAAATGCAACTTAATTTTTATCATGTCAGCGAATATTTTAGCTACAGGAACAATGTATCAAATGTGCTACCTTATCTAACATTTCAATCTGCAGCAAAGCAGAACCATCAAAGCTATTTCCGTGGACATCGTTCAACATTAGCAATTTCCCTCACAATGGAACTGAAATTGAATTACAATGGAAATGTAACAGTTCCATTTGTCGTTATGTGACGAGACGGTTCATATCTGGATAGCTTTTTCTACTCCTGGACATGGGATAATGTCTCTTATCCAGTGGTTTTCGTTTATATTTCAATAGAATATATAATTTTTACGACGTTAAAGTGTGTTTTTATAGTTCTATAAATGGTCCAATGACACTTGATGAATTATTATGAAATATTGTATGAATTCATAAGCCTACATACATGACACTCAATAATCTTACGTTATATTATCAAACAAGGTTAAACGCAAGCAAAATATTGACACTGCTGAGTGTGTGCCTTCACGTTCTGTCGACAACGAAGAATATGTAACCAGGAAATCCGCTCCTAACAGACCAATGTTTGCCATTTAAATTTCCAAATTTCAACCCACGAACCTGATTCAAAAACTCTTTCGAAAATAGCCTCTTAAGTAACCTTATACAGATTGAGTTACATAGACAGAAATCTGCTTCCGTCATCAAATGGCGAGGGAACTTCTCTGAAAAATTCTATATTACCAGACACTTGAAATTTGTAGTGGCTATTTTTAAATATATGAATAAATTTAAAAAGCGAAAGTATTTTTACGATCGGATACCTTTATAGCAACATTTTCTTGTACATCTTCTGTGCAAGAGAATATAAAATACAGTAGAGAATATAATATAGTGCATTATGCAAAGTAACATATTGCACTTATAAGCACTGTTTTCCAGTTCTGAGTTATTTTCAAAATTTCAAGGTTTTAGTTTGAATTCGATATTGTACTTAGCAGACAGACTAGATAGTGGGTTGATATAAACAATGAATATTCAGTTATTATGACTCTTTTTAATTAAACTGAAAAATCAATTAAGTATTCTTACCTCTGTTAAATCCAAAATTAACAGAAAAGGTTTTGCCACCTGTTACATTTTAGGGAGCTACAGTAAAGTTTCTTTTACAAACTACAGTATAAAACTGAATTTGCTGAATGGCTTTGTTATATTAGTAGAAATTGTACAACAAACACACATAACACTCCAATGATCCACAAAGTCGCTTTAAAATTAAAACTTTATAATCAATGTAAAGAATTACTGATCCTTTATAAATTATTAATATCTGTTATGTTTATTGTATCTGTTTGTTATTAGGTTTCTATATATTTGGAATGTAACTTTTATAACAGAAATCACCATGACACACGTCAAACAAGTTGTAACATTCAACATGTTGTAAACTTATTTCTAAAAACATCGTCTCTGTATATAATACTGGAACAATTGTCCTAAAATTCAATATTCATGGATTATTAGTATATTTTTATAAAATATAGAATTATTCTATATAGCCTAATGCTTAATAACATATCTTTAAAGATTTCATTACAAGAAATACAGTTCCAATTATTTTAGTTTTAGTTTATATCGTTATTTAATAGACACCTATATTATTGTTTCGGTGATTTAATACACAACAATTCAACACATAAAACAAACATTTCTGAAATTCGTTTATGAAGGTTTTATGAATATAACTCAAATTTTAATACGTTTCCTTCGCATATTCAGCTTGTTTATTTTTATTAATTTAAAAAATCTTTTGATACTTATAGTTTACAAATTTAAGAGCAACACTACCTACATTTAATTTAAGTTTAATGTAAGCGTATTAATACAAGGGTTGATACTAAAAAAGTAGCATCGTTGTATATCTTCTTAGAAACTAACTTTTGGGACTTTCTTTCCAAATAACACAGCATTGTTATACAGGGCACGCCTGACCCAGGGCTGCGTTAATTGCTAGGTAGGGTATCTTCTCCCCCTGCATCGCCCCTGACAAGACTAAACGGCAACTCCCTGTATTGTGTGAGCATCAGCACTCTCCTATCTTCACTTTCCACGTGTTTTTCCTATTTTCCTTTGTGGTTTTATAATGCAAGAAAACTGGTGAAGTTCGGGAGTCACTGATTGAATGTGTAAAATAGTTGATGTGGTAGAATACGGTAGGTTAAGTTTATAAACTGACAGTTTTTTCGGACATTTTTTGCTGATAATGTATTTTATGCATTGAATAATGCGTGTGTTATTGTTATATTAGACTATAATTTAAGCTCAAGGGTTCTAAATAGACAAGGAACAAATCTAAGGGACGCAATCCTAGATAATAATTAGGTGAACAAATATTTTGTGTTTGCATATCTATCTCTCTTATTAAATAAAATACCCTGCTAAAGAAACATGTAATTATAATATATTAACAAACTAGCTTTTACTCGTGGCTTGGCATGCACTTTTTCAAAATCATAGCCTTTAAACCAATATGTTAAGTAATTATGACGTAGTATGATGAATTCCAACGAAATATTTCGAAAATCAAAAAGTGCCTATTTTGGCCGGAAATTCACTTACGGTGCTACAGTTTATTTTGCATATTGCGATGATCATAACGGCTTTTTACAGCCCACGGGGAAATTATAACTACTTCCTATCTATTTCCGTCGTAAGGGGGAAGTCCTGATTAATTTCATGCCGCAATCTAGAATAATTGTCTATAAGGTTTTGCGTTATAGAAGTCTTGTTGTTTCTCGGACTGTAGTCTAGGAAAGAAAAGATCATCTAGGCATGTTAGAGTTCATTTCTGTTTTCCCATAAATCACTGTTAAAATACCATGATACAACGAAGGAAGCCCACCAGTTTAGAGTACCTTCTATTTTTACAGTGCATTACATATCTTAAATCCGTTACTGGTGTTGACGGCAGTATTGTTTACGTAATAACAATAACATAGTAATATAATAACAATAACATAATAACGTAATAACAATAACATAGTAATGTAATAACAATAATATAGTAACGTAATAACATTAACATAATTAATAAAGTAATAACAATAACATAATAATGTAAACAATAACAAATAATGCAATAACAATAACATAATAATAGCAATAACATAGTAATAAAACAATAACATAGTAATGTAATATCTATAACATAATAATATAATAACAATAACATAATAATGTAATAACAATAACATAACAATGTAATAACAATAACATAGTAATGTAATAACAATAACATAGTAATGTAATAACAATAAAGCTTGATATTAACTTTGTGTTAGAGATCTGCGGCACTAGTGATCACACCGTTCTAAACCTTTATTTGTGAACAAATATTTCTGTCTCTTTGACTACCTTCAACTGAAAGTATCAACAACTGTTTAGTGTCATTTAAATTTGGATTATGAAACGTAAATATTATCATTTTTCAGAACTAAAATGTATTGTATGCCTTTAGATCTTTCTCTTCGAGTAAAACTTAGAATTTTAAAGCATACCTTACAGAAAGAATTACAAGAATTGGTCTAGCCGTTCTTGAGATTAAATTAGCAATACATTTTGCGATTAATTTTAATTTATAAAATTACAAACATAAACATGAAACATTTTTATAATATATTTTTTCTTTATTTATACATACACAAGTGATTAAAACATTTTTTAACGCAGACGTTATTTAAAATTTCCTGACATTACCTCATGTTTTACTACAGCTGCGATGTATCGTGCTCTGTGACAAAGAAGCCCGCCATTATCAGCAAGCTGACGCCTTAATGTTGCACTTGGCTCTCTTACTTGTATTAAACTTAGCTTAGCTTCTGCACAAACATGGGTCGTTTATTGGTATAATGGCAGAGCAACTACACCGTAATGTGGGTCTAACATTTTAATATTGTGTTAAATTCGGAAAATTATTGGTTAATTACAGTATTTTGTTAACATTTCAACTTCAAATAAGAAATTAAAAGTGCGTGTTTGAAAAGTTAAATTATGCAGTCACATCATGTGCGTATATGATTTCATAAATGTTTTCAAGGTCTTAATTTTTATCTAATTTCATATAGGAAATCCCATTACTACATAGATCATGTAAGTTACATCTTTGCGGAATGAAGTATTTTATGAAATTGTGAAAATTATTGTTTCTAAGTAGTATTTAAACCTGAACGATAAATTAGAAATAAATAATTATATTTATTCACTATAATCAGTATTTGTACTAGATAAAAAATTTGTGGTTGGAAAATTTACAGATGGTGGCTGAGTTTGTGGCTCCTTGAGGTTGTGCCTCATGGGAAATAAAACAAGATATATAGTTTCATTTAACATGAGAGTAAACAATCCACAAATAAATTTAGTTGCCTTCTAAACTCCTAAACACAACAGATTTTAAAAATAAACGCACTGTATACATACGTCTAATACGTTGAGAAATTGACTCAGTATCTATTCTATAAACATTGAGGAGCAGGAAAAGAGTTTAACTATTTAAAAACAGTCTATGTGAAAATCTCTCCTAAGTGAAATTGAAATAAGGTTTTATAACATAATCATATTAATTTGTTAAAATAACAAATTATTTTTTCATAATTAAAATATAATAAGAGCCCGTTCCACTGACTAACTCTTCAAAAAATTTCGAAGGCCACAGAAAGCATTTACATTGTGTTTGTACACGAGATCGTCTTCTCGCCTGAAGGTTCACGAAATATCTTATATAGAGACGCTAACATCGATTTTATTTCGTTTTTATAACTATTTTTGGATGTTTAGATCTCAAAAAATTTTAAAAGAGCAGTTTTGATCAGGAAATATCAGTAACTACTGAATCGACATTGTAAACATTTTGGACCTAAATTCTCGCTGAGAAATGGTTTTTATAATTTCACACTCAAATGACACATTGAAAACGATAAAAGAGATTTAAATAATAATTTGTACTCGAGTTCTTCATGTTTTAGTTGCTTTCAAAGAAAATATGGAAACTATCAACTAAAACTATCGTTATACACTTTTTGTGTACTATTTTTCCAATGCGAGGCAAGGGTACTTTATGCCGGATGAAAATAAAGTCTAAAACGAATTAAAATACTTTTACTGCATATGCCCCAAATACACTACTTCTTTTAGTACCTGGGGCTGTAGCATTAGCTTGTTATCTTGAGTAAGGAGATGGAAAGTAAAGTCATATTACCAAGCTTAAGGAGTTCTAGTCGATTATGTGTTTGAAAAAATATATTTTGTATGTAACTTTGTAGATGTTTATGTTGACTTATCCGAATGCAGAAAAAGCAAGATAATTCTTTTGATAACTTCACGTGGAATTAAAAACATTGAAATAGGAAATTTAAGAGCTTTGCAGTCAAGCCCAATTAAAAACGGCTGAAAATAAAAAACAATTAAATGTTCACAGTATTTAGTCATATGGTTGTATTATAGCTTCAAGAAATGTCATACGTTTATTCCTTAGGTACATTATATTTTTAAATTAAATAAAATTTAAGAAAATTACATGTATTAAGTACTTTATTCCTGGAGATATAATTCAAGTACGAGCTTAAACATCTTATATGTTTATCTTCAGCCGGTTTTAGAAAGCTTGATTACAAAATGCCTAAATTCCTTACATTTAATTGAACGTGGAGTGATAAATAAATAGTTCCTACTTTTTATTTTTCATACAAGTTACATAAAAAAGTTTGTAAATTAAAAAGAAATATTTATCACAGCAGAAACCAATAGAACTAAATGAAATGTGACTCTGTTTATCATATGGAAAGTACTCAGATGGTCTTTTTAAATTTCTATTTTCTATTTTTACGGTAACAATAGCATTATCCATATGGTAGACGTGGATATATATGCATAAAATAGACCATTTCAAGTATATATGTACAGCAGACTTTGGTAGAACATAGATGGGAGGAGGAGAGCGCGCAATCTACGTTAAATGTAAGTATACATTTGTACGTTAAATGTGCTACTGTACAACGTTATGTATTATCTCTAAGTTCAGTTTTTGATTTTATTTTTGAAATGAAAATTTCAGTAAAATATTTCTATATCAATTGTTATTTGGTTTATATAAGATATTCAATTGGATTTGAAATGTATGGCCTGTGGTAATATTACAAGGAAATAAATACCGTTATAATGTGTTTGCACGTATCTTAAAATTGGGTAATCTTTGCGTGGCGTAGTATTCAAATAATGTTATTGAGTTAATTAAAGATATTAATCATTATAAAGAAAGTCAGTATATATTTACCATTCATGCATATACATTTTAATACTTTACATTTTCCAAGCAGAAGTGATTTATATAAGTTTTGTGATAGTGTTGAGTATATACCTTCTGCTTGAAGAGAATCATGAGCAGCTTAAGTTAACCATTTGCGGACAAAAGGGTCTTACGTGTTGTGCTGAGTACCGTACAGAGTTTTGCAGGCGGACGTGATCAGACTTTGCTACGAAGGGGAGCGGAAACTTAGAACTTAGGATCTTACATTACAAGCACAATGATCACGTAGTGGTAGATAATATAGATATATACTTAAGCTACGTACAGTACTAGAGGGGCAAGTGTACCAAAAAATGTACATCACGTTACAGCCACAACCTTAAAACTGTACATATTTGAGCGTCTTTTTTCTTAAACTTGTTTAGTGAAAATCTTTTACTACAATAGATTCTTCCATAAATTGCTCAGGAACATGTTTAAAAATGGATTAGCTTTTTAATGGCTGTGTATGTATTTAGTAAGCTGTGTAAATTAAACTTTATATATCACTGTTAAGTATATTAGGCATTTATTGGCAATATGTGTTAATCCAAATGAAATAGCCTAAAACCAAATCTCTATAAAAATTTCTTCTGAACTTACCCAATGGTCAGTCAAAACTTACAGGACCAATATTGACCCAAATTAGATATACAATAGTCGCTATTCATTACATAGTACAATGCTGTCTAGTCTACTCAAAACATGTTTTACCTTGCTTTGTTAAAATCATCTAATAAATAAGTAGTACTGTTGGTACGGTGCTGTTAAAATCTTCATAAATAGTTAATACGGCTTCCTTTCATGGGTACTGAGTGGACGAATAATATTGTGTGATGTCTGAGTACTTAGTAATAAATATAGTTACACGCAAGTTTAAATATGTAATAAAAACTTACACTCACCACTTATAGGTTGTATTAAATATAAAACTCTACCATTTTGGTGCAAAAATAAAATGAAAACTACAATTAACGGTAGTAGGCATACTGGTTCCAGTGTTCCTTAGAATATTTCCTACGAAACGTAATTATTATAACAGTACTAAAATTGACTTCCTTTAAATGAAGACGTGGACTGGAAAACTGCGGTCGGTAGTTTAGGCTCCACGTTAACTTTACAAATCATGCGCAATGAAAAACGAGAAGTGAAATTGGATGGAAAAGATTCTGGTAGAAAAGAAGAAAACTGACTTAAAAGCGCTCAAGGTCTTTCCTAGTAGACTAAGGGTCTGATACGAGTTCAATAAAGAAGAGATTTAATACGTGTGCCAAATTAGGTTATCGTTACGGCAAGGATTTATAATTCCAGGAACATTGAAAAATATCGATAGCCAGTAGCAAGCGATAATATTGTGAAAAATATATGAAAATAAAAATAAAGTTATGGTACTCACGCCAGCGTCTAAGTATTTGGAGAAACATCAGGTTTGCCAATAACGCTTCGACTCACCTGCTTTATTGGTTACGGCAGCAATCCAATCTCGCAGGTCTCATTGTGAAAATACCGTCATCATTGGTGTCTTTGTCTCTGTCAGACTCGAGGTAGCTTTGTGAATGTACCGATATCGCCAACTGAATTATCTTTCTATCGAGCATCACAAACTGAGTGGAGCATTATAAAAGGCATGTGGTATTTGTCAAATACGATGTGGTTTTAGCTCAAACATTTCATATTCGTTTATGCCAATTAATATGCTGTAATAAATATTATAAAAAAGCACAAAAGAAAAGCAATATGAAAAATACTTGGGGTAACTAAAGTGTTGTTAAATAAATGTGCTCTTATTTTAAATTTCGAACTTTTTAAAACTAAGTAACGATGTTTACTTGCACTTTTAAATGATTCCTTATTTCACCCATTCACCTATACGACTCATATACATGTGATTTAATTACCATAATTCTTGAAAGAGGTTGTATTTTTAATATATGTATTCAATAAACACTGAATCACAATAAGTACTTGCTCCACCGGGACTCGAACCCGGATATGTAACTTACCGGGTGAATGTGCTATCATTGTAATAGTCTAAGGATCACTACGTTCTAGAGATATCGTGTGGACAGACAGACAGCCAGATAGATAGAAATCACTTAAAACTTTCCAGTCCCTTGACTGATAGGCTTATTTAAAAATAATACATGTTTTAAAAAATAATAACGATCTTATTTGAAGTTATTTCTGTCCTGGCTAGATTTGCCCAATCGAATAGCCAGCAAGAGAACCTCAATATTTTGATGGAAACAGACTTGGAACTCGTTGTATGCGGAGATAACTGAATTAAGTTTTAATGAACACGTTAGTAAAAGTCAAATGTTGTATTCACATTTATATAATGCTACGAACGTAGATCATATTCAGGTGTAATGGGTGTATTATTTGTTATATTTTTAATATATTATCTTTAATGGAATAAACGAAATTCCTTATAAACTAGCGACATCGTTTTCTAAACCTTCCCAAATAAAAGTATTAACTCTATGTACAAACTACAAACGTACAAACTGCTAAAAGTGTGTACAGCATTGTCACTGCTCTGTTTGTGTTACAATAAGAAACTGACGTCGAGAGTCAGACACAGTTTGTGTGTTTTTGTACACCTGCACAATGAAAAGTATTAACTCTATGTACAAACTACAAACGTACAAACTGCTAAAGGTGTGTACAGCGTTGTCACTGCTCTGTTTGTGTTACAATAAGAAACTGACGTCGAGAGTCAGACACAGTTTGTGTGTTTTTGTACACCTGCACAAAGAAAAGTATTAACTCTATGTACAAACTACAAACGTACAAACTGCTAAAAGTGTGTACAGCGTTGTCACTGCTCTGTTTGTGGTAAAATAAGAAACTGACGTCGAGAGTCAGACACAGTTTGTGTGTTTTTTGTACACCTGCACAATGAAAAGTATTAACTCTATGTACAAACTACAAACGTACAAACTGCTAAAAGTGTGTACAGCGTTGTCACTGCTCTGTTTGTGTTACAATAAGAAACTGACGTCGAGAGTCAGACACAATTTTGTGTGTTTTTGTACACCTGCACAATGAAAAGTATTAACTCTATGTACAAACTACAAACGTACAAACTGCTAAAGGTGTGTACAGCGTTGTCACTGCTCTGTTTGTGTTACAATAAGAAACTGACGTCGAGAGTCAGACACAGTTTGTGTGTTTTTGTACACCTGCACAAAGAAAAGTATTAACTCTATGTACAAACTACAAACGTACAAACTGCTAAAAGTGTGTACAGCGTTGTCACTGCTCTGTTTGTGTTACAATAAGAAACTGACGTCGAGAGTCAGACACAGTTTGTGTGTTTTTGTACACCTGCACAAAGAAAAGTATTAACTCTATGTACAAACTACAAACGTACAAACTGCTAAAAGTGTGTACAGCGTTGTCACTGCTCTGTTTGTGTTACAATAAGAAACTGACGTCGAGAGTCAGACACAGTTTGTGTGTTTTTGTACACCTGCACAATGAAAAGTATTAACTCTATGTACAAACTACAAACGTACAAACTGCTAAAAGTGTGTACAGCGTTGTCACTGCTCTGTTTGTATTACAATAAGAAACTGACGTCGAGAGTCAGACACAGTTGTGTGTTTTTGAGCAGAACAAGAAATAACAATATACGCTAAGTTTGCTCCTTATTTGCAGAAAGTGTTTCTCTGAGGATTTTCAACAGTTTAACTTTTGTACTCTCGATGGAAAACAAGCAAAGTTAAATAGTCTTTGTTTACTTCGTTGCATAATAATGCAGGATCAGATCATAATAAGTTGTTGAATAAGAAATAATCTCTTTACACTCACTTTATTCATGCAGTAAAATTCACTTTAAATTTATCATTAAAATATTAGAAAAATATATCAATAAAAGAGAAAAGTTGTTACTTATTGATTTTGACTGTCAATTTCGTGACAAAACCTAATATTATTTGCCAAAAAAGAAGGGCTTTTTCACACTATCATTTCATTATATGAGTTTTTTATATATGGATTTACTTGCATCATTTAAACATGTTGCGTCGTATTAGCAAAAAGAATTAAAATTCTGAATTATAAATGCTGATCGCTCTGGTAGCGAAAAAAACATGCTTGAGAAAAATAATTGTATTTTAAATTATTCAAGTGCTTAGCAAACATTTTATCAGTGATTAAAGTGAGGCTGTTATTCAAAGTATCTTAAAAACTCAAAAATATGGGTTATTGGGATGGAATAAGTTTAAACAGTTAAATTAATTCATCGATCCTCTTATGTCTGTATTTATATGTATTTTACTAAACAATAAGTGTAAAATATATATTGCGTTTTAAATTACACACACCCTTACCATCAGTAAGCCGTTATAAAATGTCCACAATTTCTCTTCACCGGCGATAAATTTGAGGTAAGTACAAGTAAGATATTATATTGATGGGTACAATTTCTTACTAACTAAGTAAGACAGTAAAGTCTGTTAACGTTAGTTTATGGAATAGAGATGAAATATTGTGACCGTCTAGTTAAGAAGTTCGATATGTGAAAGAAAATTGCATAAACTTGCCATTGATTTATGTAATTTTTTTATAAAAAATTTAGTTTATAAAAATTCCCGTTTTATGCCATTCGTTTAAATTTGATTAAATGCTTACAGTTTTCATAAAATTGTATTACTTTCACAGTATATTGTACTATATACATAATAAAAGTAATATTTATGCATAAAAACAAAACAGATTTTCAGAATGCTCAATCCATTTTTCAAAATGTGTGTTTTATGTAGGTTTTTATATTTTGTGACCTTTCGAGTTGACGGCCGTACAAAAGATTTAGAAGTTTACAATGCATAGTGATTAGTTTACATGTTTAAAAATACAATTTGTGATTTATTTTGGCTGAATAAAGTTCACATTTATACAAAGAATTATAATAATTACAAATATATTTGACTTGTAAGGTTTCAAGATGAGGTGGTTTCTGTACTTTTTAAAAGTGTAGCGAGTATATTAGGCTCGTTGTGTTATCAGTTCCTTTGAAATTAAAAGTCTAAACCAAGAATGTATTCTTTATTTGGCATTTCAAGATGCTAGAAACTCCAATTACATTCGCAGGGAATATTTATAATGATATTGGAATGCAATGGAGCTAAACTCAAAATCGAATATTGTGTTTATAGTAAAAAAAAATCTATTTAATTTGATTAAATGAAACTAGCAGTTTCCCGTGACTTCAAGCGTACTTTCTCGTACTTTACATGTGTACGAGCATTTATAGTTCTAATGAATTATATTTCTGACGCCAATGTTGAGTTTGCCTTCCAAGCAAAATATGCGTAGTGGTAGATTTGGAAATTACTCGCTTTAGGGAGGGAGAGCGACCGAGAATACAAGGGGTTGAGTTGTTTGTCAATATCCTGTCTGTCTGTTTGTCTGTCCGCCTCAGTAATTACCTGGCTGTAATCAATGACCTGTTTGATGTTGGGAAATCAATTCACAGTCACTACGCCCTCGAATTATCTTTTATTTAAACCCCATCTGCTAACTTGGTTATAATATTTACGTGGTACTTTAGTTTGCAATTACAATAGTAATTAGTAGATTTATGACAAAATATTCTTAAATGTTATAAATATTAATGTGAAGACTTTTTAGCTATTTATAAATTTAACGTTTAGTTGGTTAGTAGGATAAATGAAGATGTCTGAAATCTAGTTGATGAGTTCTTTCATGTATGGTTGTTTTATCGGTTTGCAATTTGTAAGTATTTTTATTAAATTCTTTCTGGATGTGTATCAGTTGTAATCACACATTTATATTAGTACCTTTGTTATTCGGATTAAATACATCTACGTGATCTTTTGACTGAAAACCTGCATGTTGTTTGTTTAGATAATATTACATTAAATGCAAAAATTTTGCTGACGCTTACTGTTTCGCTGGATCAAGAGTCAAAATGGGGCATAGAGGAGTTTAATATAGTATCAAAGAGACAATCAGTTGATCATCAAAAATAGGGTTATTCGTCCATTCTCGATAATTATATTTGTGATCTTTGACGATGTGTTGAGAGCAATGCATTAAGAGGTAAGAAACTCTGACACCATTATTATCTCACCTCTGTAGAATGCAATATTTCTCGTGCATATTCTTGTAAAAAATGTTACTTCTTCTTTTCCTTCGAAGAGCGGCCTTTTACCACGCACATAAGCCTCAAGGTTCTTTTTCGTATCGAGGACCTGTACAATGTGGCCAACCATTTTGTTGTAGCAGTTCTTCGAATCACCAAAAATAACAAATTAAGTCCTTAAAGGTTTGTCGAAGGAAAATCAATGAGGCTTCTGATCAGAGATCTTCCTGAAGCAGGAAGCTAATTTTGCATGTCGACTGTTGTGGTTCGGAGCTGACGACAGCCCCATCTGCTGAAGACATTAGGCAGTCCTCTTGGTCACAGTCCGAATGGCAATGTAAAAGGGGGCAAGTATGAGACAACGGTTTAGGGTTACGCTCAACCCACTTCAAGGGGTTAGGGTTACCCCACTCAAGGTCCTAGTGTATCCAGGCAAAGCATAATTTGGATGCCAGCCAAATCAGTTACAGCTTTATGACCTCAGTTTTTTTTTCACCAGAAAACTTCAAACGTTAATGCAGGTCTGATCACAAAGACTGAATTCTCGGCTTAATCCTCGTTCCCAGGACCCGCCTATTATGCGTCTGAACCTCGTCAAGGACCATTAATCCTTTCCAGACGGAGTCTCCAGGTCAAATCCTTATCAAGGATGTCGCCCTAAGAATGACGCTATTCACAATTTTCTACATCAAATTTCAGTCAGTGCAATCATGATAGATGAGAATATTCTTTTGGATCTTTATTACATAAAAAAGCTTTTTCGTAAACACTATAATACTTGAAAGTGCAAATTTTTTCTCTCCTACTTACTCAAGTTTTGAGCAATTTATTTTAACGATAAAAAATCTTAAATGGCTTTTATCGCTAAGTGCGTATTTTTTCATGGCCTTTGGTGCCAAATATTTGAGGTCTACTAGCGTTTTCCTTTCAATCTTGGGGAGATGTACGCCCATAAGCCCGTAATGTTAAACATATGCTAATATATAACCCATTATCTCAGAAGGTATCAGAGTTATAAAATTGAAATTTTTACCATACAATAAACATAGTATTCTAAAGACACCCTACTTATTTCATTGAATTCCATTAACTTTTTGGCATTATTTTTATTTTTTTAATATTTGTAAATGTTTTCGTTATAATTTTGGATTACTATTTTAAAATATTTTTTTTATTGTTGAGCTGGAAGTCTAAATCTAGTAGGGATTGTGTAAACAGACATTCTTAATAACCTGTAAAAATTTGAAATGAATTGGCTTTCTACTTTCTGGGATAATGGGACTTTTGTGTAAAAAAATATATTTTCGGGAAATCGCGAAAAACATGATAAACATATATTTACTTACATTTAAAAACATTCAAGCTTCATAATTCTGACCCTTTTCCTTCTCAGCATCGAGGAGTTTCTTCCTGATCATCCTGGTCCTTTTTCTGGTTAGCTTTGTCTTCTCTTCACATGCATATCTGATTTTATCATCCGATCTCGATCAATTTCACTAAGGCACTTTGCACAATTTTTGCCAATTTTGACCCCAAGCCCTTTTAAGACTGCTAATCTCCCCTGATTGCCCTCATTAAAAGTAATAACTGCATCATATGTGCCTAACTTTAGAGTTTGTAGTCCTACAAAGTTATTTTTTGGCACTCTGGACCAGAGAACAGAATTGAAGCTTTCGTTAATATTTTGAGTGTGGCCGTGCAGAATAACAACTCTAACAACTCAGTTTTTTGCCAGGTCCCTGAATATAGGTTTTATCAGATCAATTATGGGCTGGTCCAGTGAATTTTTATGTTCATATGTTTTAGCATCCCGAATGGCTTGCTTATACCTACACCATGATGTGTCGCAAAGCTGATGCTATGGGTTGTCGTTCGTGGACGCTTTATGCAAGAAAATTGCCAAGAAAAAATATTATTTTTATATTATTTAGGATCCGTATATGCATGTATTATATATCATTTTAATCAGAACAAACTAAACAATACAAAAAAAAATAAAATAAAAATTTTTTATTTTCGGGCGTGCATCTCCCCTTAATAATCTTGGTGTTCCCTCAAAGCCTATCCATTTAGTTAGATTTACTAGATTGTCCATAGTTTATCCATCCATAGTTTACTAGATTGCAATGCTCTTTCGAGTCATCCAATCTTTAATCTTAATATCTTACTTTTGGTACAGCATTATAAAACCTAACTTAATTGGGTTTTGTCAGAAGAATGGCTTTAAAAACTGCACATATAAATATTCTCTTGATTGCGGTAACAAATCAAACTCAACTGTGGTATAATAAATGACCAGCAGAAAATTCACTGGCCGAAAATAGGCGCTTTATGATAGAAGTGGGTTTCTCAGACCTGTGTATGTGTACATATTTTATTGATCGGGGCAACAAATACAAAATCAGCCATGGCATCGGAAATATAATTAATTCAATTTATAAGTTCTCGTACACGGGCAAATCTACAAAAAGCATGCGCAGTTTCGCTTAACCTCTTAGGCTATTAATCTACTAGCTCTTAACCATAACAATGTAATGCTTTGTATTTAATATATGCCTAATTCCGTTTAAAAACTACATAGAGCTCCACCATTTATTATGTCATGATTGCGTTAACTGAAAAGCTAAGCACTTTTGGATTCATACTCAGTAAGCTAAAATAGATTATTGAAATTGTTGGAGCCATTGAATAAAAATACATTGAATATTAAAGAAAAACTCGGATTATTTTATAGGTAGTTTTAAATCTATTTAAATATTAAATGGATCATTATTTTAGAATATCTTTCAGTGACTATCACCTATCTTATGTATCTTATGAGAATTAAGAATGTTATTCTAAAGGAATTTGACCAGGATGCCCCTGTTCAACAGCAAGGAATTTAGTGTGAAGCTGCGGGTAACTGCTAGTCTTTCATCAAATTATCTTTGGTAAAAATAACTTAGGTTGAGTATTATGAAACGTTTATTATATCTTAATATTTATGAAATAAATTCGTTATAACCTCAAGTCATTAACACAGGGATCGAATAAATATTTACCACTTATTTTTGAAATTACTAATATTAAAAACATTTTACTAATATTTTTTCTAAAATCGAAATATAATTTGTTTAATTTAAGGTTTTAATATACCTACACATACAGTAATGTAAAACATATGGTAATAAGACAAATGATGTAATAATATATAGTAAAAATTACAATATGTAAAATGACCTAAAATAGACTTAGATTGAAATACACGTATAAAGTATATTTTTAGTATTCATGCCCAGAATGTGTAATATCACTTCGGAGAATTCAGATATATAAAGTTAACATTTTTCAAGAATAAATTAAAACTGTTGAATATTTCAAATGGCAAAGTACCACAACTAACGATCAGATATTTAAATGAAGCTCGTTAACTTTGCTTTAGCATAATTAATTAGTGAATAATTAACTGTTACAATCTCCATACCTCAATATCAAGAGTAAAAAATTAATTATTCTTATCATTCTCACCACACTTTCCTAGTTTGAAAGTTGAAGAATATTTATTATATTTTTATTGATATTTCACAATATTTCATCAATAATAGCGTGAATATTGTAAAAAGAATCGCTTGAGAAGTAAAGTACAATAAATAAGCATAACGGCTAAATAGTTCTAGTAATCTAATGCAGTGTACTGTTTGAGTTTAACTTATATTTTTACTTAGCTTTGTTTAATTAATATTTATTAAGTTTTATTAATTATACAGTAAATATTTAAAGGTCCATAGTTTTTTGTATAAAGGTTTATAAATCTATAAAACATTGCCACGTCAAAACTGGTATTGTTATTAGGTATGCAGTATGTAGTCAGTAGACCTACTGTAACGCAGATATAAAAGGCGAAGTTACTCTCCAACTTTTACTATCAAATTAATGGCTGTTACAAAATCCATCTTAATTGGCTTTTAACAAGGCTTTTGGTTGTATGTATATTTTCTTGTACGATAAATAAGGCAAAAGCAACTTTGGAAATAAATAAGACTGGAATAAATTAAGGGGACCCGGGCAGTAGAGAAATTACGTTTTCACTTTTTTATTTACTTTTGTAGACAATTTTCTTGTGAACATTTTGATATACAACACTTTATATTTTAAATTTTATTAGCACTCGTAAAAAAATAAATTCGTAAGTGTGTTTACATAAATATAGCAAGGCAACAGCACCTCATAGCTGAGCAACGCAAACTTGCTTGTTATAGTACTCATTACTTTATCAGTAAAGGAGATGATGCCTTATGGAGCAGATGTACTAATAGACAAATTAGAGTGTATTGGACACATACAAGATCGGATGGGTACTAGGCTACGCAAACTAAAGTCCGATAATAAGTCCATAAAACTTGCTGATGGTAAACCACTGAATGTAAAAAACCGCCTTTCATCAAGTGCTATAGACCAGCTACAGGCCTATTATGGCCAAAACCATAAGAAGGAGCAATACAGTTGAAGAGATGAAGCAAGGAATATGGGGCTTTATTTTATCACAAGTCATCCAGTGATGAAAATCCTCAACATGGTCTTTGTCCAAAAGGCGCTGAAAGTTGGTGCAAGTATCAACGATCTTTGTAACTGGTGAGACATACAAACATAAAAATAATATCTCCTCAGTTATTATGGAGTTTATTAAGCCAGTGTTTAGGAGCATGTCAGATCTGGATCTATTGAAAAAGTGTTTACACAAAAAGACCCAAAACCCTAACGAAAGTGTAAATAGTGTGATATGGGCTCGTCTCCCAAAAACTGTATTTGTGGGTATAAAGACCTTACATTTTGGAGTTTATGAAGCCGTTTTCAACTTTTAATATCGGATAGATTACTAAATGTAAGGTCCTACAGAAATTGGGCATTTCTATTGGCAAAAACACTGTTTCTACAATGAAATTACTAGACACCGAGAGGCTTCGAAAATTCAATGCGGCACTTCTGCTGAATACAAGAAAAGGGCAAGGCAGACCAAGAGGCAATTTAAAAGGAAGCTGGAGGACAAGGAAGAAGACCCAGACAATCCAAGTTTTGGGGCTGGCCTGTTTTAAACACAATTTGTAAGTAAAATCTGTTTTTTATTATAACATTGAAACAGTACGTATTTACTTTAAAATCGCGATTCCCAAAAATTGCATTTTTTCATTGTGGAACACTTTTTTCAAAAACAATTTTGATATATCAAACTGAAATTTTTACCACATATTCTAGACTATTATTTGAATACTTTAACACGAGGATTTGTTTAATTAGCACATTAGTTAATATTTTATAAAAAATTATATGTAAAATTTTAAGTAAAATATTGGCAGCATATAAAAAAATATATTTAAAAAACAAATGTGTATTTTTTTAAATCCCTGTGTTATAGTGTACTAATATTGTCAAAGAAATGTGTGATAAAAATTTCATTTGGATACCTCTAATAGATTTTGAAGATAGTGATAAAAAAACACAATTTAACATTAGCGTAATAGGACTGTCCGGGTCCCCTTAAATTGTTCAAAAATATACACTTTTTCACTGATTTTCCTGATCGTGGCATCAACGCAAACTTAATACTGGCGTCAGATATATAATTCACTAGAGCTGCACATACACGTGAAAAGCCTACAAAGTTGAATGTTAATTGGTTAGTTAAGGAATGCCTGATACGTAATAAAACGATCTTAACACTAAGCTTATTTTGCAACTGAATTCCTAGGTGGAGTGTTTGGCCCTACTGCTTATCTGAATATTCGACTATTCAAGAGGTCTTTCTATTGGTCTAGTCTTTGACCGTTGCAGTAATGTGAGCATATAAATGGGTTGAAATAAAAAATGTAAAAATTTTAATGTAAAAATGAATGTTTCTGATGGCTTTTAAAATAGCTTTCCACCATTTACGTCGTAACATAAAATAACAACCAAATGAATTACAGTTAAAAGTGTTTGTGGTAAATATTTGTAAATCTTAATATACATTAAAAAACTATTAAAACTAATCATAATTGTTTCCAGCTAATAAACAGACAATAATAAATGTGTGTAATTTAAGCAATTTGTATATAATCTATTATATGGGCGTGTGATTCATCGCAGGGTTACAAGTGAATTAAAGCTCACTGCTCTCATATGTTAGGCCGCAAAGCTCCCCAGCCCTTCACGTCACCATATTTCAGTCCATAACGGGCCGCATTTATTACGTCATAATCCCGTTATTGGTACACAGTAATCATGATTTCATTTTTAAGAGCTTATTATTATCAATCAGTGTATTAATTACATAAAATAATGTTAAAGAATTCACAGAAATATATTCTTTTATATGAATATAAATAGAAAGTGTTCCTATGATTTATCATGATTATATTATTTTTTGTATAATTAAATTATTTAAACTAAATGAGTACAAGTTGGTAAGTGGTAAAAACTAAGTATTTTGGCGTAAATAGACTGACGATCGCATTCCGTTAAGGGTGAGGTGGATGAATGCATCATAGATTTAATTTACAATACATATATAAAACATCGGTGAGCATCATTAGTATACCAGCTTATTCAGCTGTTTTTTAGAAAACACAGCTGTACTTGGATTTATTTCTTTTATAAAATAATTAGGTATGATCCACATTTTAAGTATTTTGGGTTAGTTGGGTATGGAGCACTCAGTTTGAATAAATAAATCTGTGAGAATAATAACTTCTAAAACAAACTACTGGCCCTGAACAGTTTTTATAAAAAAATATGGATGTCATGTTCTAATGAAACTATGATATTTATATGTTAATTAAATGAAACTATTATAGTTCAATGTTAATTACGAAATTTCAAAATCAACGTTTTTTTTACATTCTGTATTTCTACGATGTTTCATGTCTTATTTCCTGGCGTTTTCTTTTATGTAAATATAATGCAACCAATTGTAAAAATACGTAAAAGTTATGTGTCGTTACATGTATGTATATATAGAGAATTTTAATTTATCTAAGTTTCTTTTAATTGAATGCAAGTGTCAAATAAATTACCCAGTTTATATATATATATATATATATATATATATATATACATAAAAATGTTGTTTTATGTTATTATTGTGTAATGATACAATTTATTTGGAATTTAAATTTAAGATAACCAATTTTTAACTCCACGTTTGCATTTAAAAAAAAAATATTTTGTTAATATGTTATTCTCTTAGATTTTCCTTTCAAATAGCTTCAGCTAGAGAGGATAAAACAAAAACTGAGAGTTATAGAGAAATAAACTGTATCTTTAATGATAGGAGTGGTTTACCAAAAGTCGTCATCAGAGAGTAACACCCGAGAGATCTCTGTACGTGACGGATAGGTCCCAAGTGTATGATCGCACGTTGCCTAGCCACCGATCTGTCTCTACTAGTCTCTGTCCTTAGAGATTAGAAGTTTTTAATCTGTAATTTTCTTACTAAATGTGCTGGACTCCAAGTACAGGTTTTGGCTATGTTTGAACCCTTCTCTTTCCCCTCCTTACCTATTTCTGTTCTTTATTTTTGTATTTATTAATACTTTCCTGACGAAGAGGATAGATTCCAATCCTCGAAACGTTGCGTTATACCTTTTATGACCTATAACAATGGAAAATGACCGAAATCCTGTTATCCTTTCAAATGTACACGGTTGGACTTTAAGAAAAGTGATAGGAAAGGATGATAGAAAGGTTTTACCTGTATGTGTTTTACAACCCACTGGTTCGTGTACTTGGCAAAGATAACCAAAGGAAGAAGATTAAGTAAATACAAAGATTAAAAAACTAAATACTATCTTAATAAGCAGTAAAAACTTTCACTACCTAGAAATATTATTGTCCAAATTTTAGTTTTTTATATACTACAGAGAGTATCACAGGAAACTTTTTTCTAATCTGATGCATGCTCATACCTCGATATTTGGAAATCTTCCAAATGTTTACGATAATTAACCAAACTCTGGCCAAGCGTAAACTTTCCTGTTGAGTGAAGTGTTATTAAAAAATTAATAATACATCCGTCTAAGTTGTCTTCCCTTGGTTTTAAAGTGTTATTTAATGAAAAAAAAAAACATTATTTCAACTGTTTGTCATCATACAACTATATTCTTTTACAATCTAGTGAAAATAAGGAACTTTTTTTTGTTATAATTAATGAACTATTACATTTTTATTGAAATATAACATCAAGACTTGCGACTTGTAAAAAATGAGATAATTGTCTATTATGTTTACCTCTTGATTTTCGTATCATGAAACACTATTTATGAGCAAAAAATGTCAGAGGTAATAAAATATTGTCGATATAACCATACCAACCTAGAGAGGAGCACGAAATAACGTCTTTAATACTTAAATTATAAATTGTATTTAGTATTATCACAGCTGATGTCAATATAATATTGAGATACAGTATCTGTCTGTAGTAGTGTTTAGCACAAGGATAGATGGTACTACATACAAACTAATTCTGTAAAGATAATCTAAACACATGCAATAATAGAACTATTGTCACCGCAGTGGTTGAATTATAATTAATTGTAACCACGATTGTAATTACTTAATGTCACCACACCTTGCATATAATTAAGTTGATATGATTAGTTTATCTCTACTGTAATTAAATGTGTGCGTGAACTGTTCTTCATTCGATGCAACTGTGTCTACTATAACACTTATAGAAGGATTCATATTTAAAAAAGATTCTAGTATCACATGAATTCCATTTTTCCATCTTTGTTATTCTATTAAAACAAATAAGTTTGGATCTTGCTACATGAATTTGAGCCTAGTCTAATATACAGAGAAAGGAAACCTCTAATGTAAAGGTTTTTGCATTAAAACTCATCTGACAAGAAGAACGTGTTGCTGCCATATTTTTAGGTGGCAGAATCTTGAATATTTAGTTCACTTCTAAATGTAACTGAAGTAAGTGTTTTGCTCCAATCAATAATCCAGCAATAATCACAATAATAAACTGGCAATAGTAATATATATATATATATATATATATATATATATATATATATATATATATATATATATATATACAGGGTGTAACTGAAATACACTGTCAAACTTCAGGAAGCTGTTCCTGAGGTCAAAACAGAGCATAAAGATCTTATTCATGTATGTCCTAAAATGCATCGTTTTCCGTCTGTTTGTATTTTTTACATTACCATTTTTTCCAAAAAATCATTTACTGCCTAGATACTTTCATCAACTTTGAAAAAAAAAATACTTTAATTTTGTGAAACTTGGAAAAACTTGCAAATATGATATGATATATGTCTTATGAAGTCAGTAAATGAGGGAACAAACGTATCAAGGCTGCATGTTGACGACGAGTAGGCTGTAAAAAAAAAACATAAAAATCCCACTTTTTATACTGTGTTTATGTCAAAGATCGTATACCAAACTCTTTAATAGTGAAAGATTCATGCATAACCATCTAAATCAGTATTTCTATTCCGAAACGAAGCGCTGTATTCAGGAAAGTCATATACCATTCTGGTACCCAAATTATCCTAAATATATGTAGGTGGGACATTAGAGGCTCATAACTATTATCGTATTGGGATATGTTCCATTTAGATGATTAGTTTTATTTAAGTCTCAATATATTTCATTGCAATTACAACTCTGTACTTGCAGTGTAATATTGTCATATGTAATGAGACTATATTACATATATTCTGCAAGTGTAAGTGTAAGTGTAAGACGCAAGTGTAATAGCGTCTATCGTTGCTGCTGTGGCAGTACCTAATTGAGGTCACCACAATTGCTTGATAACAATTACGGGGACATAAGTAGTATTGGCCTATTACTTTACTGTGATTAGTTATTAAATACCTCTCATGTATTATATATAAATTAATTTTTTTTGTCCTTTAAAAACTAAGAGACTTTTTGACCGTTAAATTTGAAAATGTGTATTTTTATGTATTTTGCCACGGATAAGGTTCATATGATATGCCTATTGATTTATCTCACCACTAGGCGGCATGGCAAAACATAAAATGTATCAAAGCGCCTGCATATTACAAACTGAAACTATGAGACAGTTACGTATATTAAATAGCAAAACACCATTTTTGAAGGCGCTAAGTTTTGATTTATATTTGTCTTACATGTACGTGTACAATGGCTATAAATATACACTTTTTCTTAATCACAGCAAAAAGGTAAACTCTACACTGGCATTGGAAATATAATTTACTTAAACCAGAAGTGCTCATACATGGAAAAATCTCACGAAAAGCTGCGAAGCCGCGAGAATCAGCTAGTATGAAATATAATTCAGATACATGTAATGTATTAGTGTTAAAATTTGCATTGATACGTTTAGTATTATCTTAACCGCACATGTTACAGTGTGTGGTGATAAAATTTTAAAACTTATGGTTTATTACAATGTTCAGACAACATCTGTGTATCATATACCTTAAACATTATGTAATAGCATTGCTGATCCCTTTCCCCATTCGCACCAGTTGTATAGTATATGAGATGTTCTATTCAGTTACCCAGGGATTGTGGCTACAAAAGCCCCAGGTTGACGTGACTAATCACGTTTTGGCCACATTTGCTGAGTACGCGTTGACACATGCTTATCTATGTTTAATTGAGAAATGCACCTGAGTAAGCGTTCGCTCTAATTTACGTCCCGTATGTGGCGACTAATCTCAATTATGAACTGATCCATCGTTTAATTAATGTAATGGAAATGTACATTGGTTTTCTGTTCCTAGACTGAAATCTATGTGTGGTATTTCATATTTCAATAGCATAACTCTAGTATGGTAAACATTTCGAAAAAAATATGTAGTTTTAGTTCTAGAAATTCTCTAACACGTGCTAACTACATTTAATAATTCAAATATTATCTTCATTCATTGCTCATTCGTACTACTAAGGACAGAATGTGGTCACAAATAACACATATATTTAGAATGTATAGAATTCCCATGTATATAAAATGTACGTTTATCATTGTTCCACATTTAAAATATTTACTGTGTTGGGATATGCCTATATCTCTGGTATTATTGAGTGACTAATGCGAGGTATATCCAGAGAGTAAGTGTACCGAGGCTCTTGCGACTTAAAGGATTTTTTTCTCGAGATGTTGGCTACAATGCCATGTAGTCTGATTCATGCTGTCCACAACGAGACTAGTTCGAAGTCAGTAAGTGGAGAGCTGTCGAGGCGACAGTACTTTTCGTGAAAAATGTTAACCTAATATCCATCCAAGTGCGAAATACGGGGCGTCATCTAGTATCTCGATTGGAAGAAACATCTCCAATTGAGGTTTAAAATGAGATAAATGTGCGCATGTTGATAAATCCATAAATTGTAATACTGTGTAAAAGTGATGAAGCAAGTTTGTGTCTGTGCATCAGAGGAGCGTGAAGACCTTCAATTGTGACTGATATTCCTGAACATAATGAAATTGCTCTCCGTAACGATCACAGATTGACTGTGGATGAACGGATGATTTCCAGAATTCTCCAAATTTATTGTACACTGAACGATCACGGAAACTATCGGATATCGGAAAATTACCACGAGGTGGGTCCCAAAAAATTGACAGACTAACACAAGTTGAATCAAGTGGAGGCCGGGAAAAGTTTTGAAGGGCTACAAGGTCCATGGAGATAAATGTATCCACTCCATCGTTCGAAATTAGGCAGTTTTTTGCCTTCCAAACGAGATAACGGATGAAACCGCATATTACCCACTTAACGGGAGATTGGATTGAAATTTTTCACCAAACGTATTCTCGCATCGAAAGTTCCCAACGTATTGACCTCGAACTAATCTCTTTACAGAGGCGAGAAATCAGGCTACAAGGCAGTGTAGCCAACATGTCGAAAAATAATTCTTCCAGCCGGAAAATCTCAGCACCCTTACCTTCTAGATATGCCTAGTAATATAATGACATAAAATTGAAACCTCAAATTTTTAAAGTTAAATATGCATATTTATTCAGATTTACATAAAACTCTTTAAGGAATAAGTTTAGTATGATTAGGTGTAATATGACTCGAAGCATACCCTTTGATAAAAGTACCTTGCACAAGTTTAAATTGCAATAAAACATGAAAGCTACAGACCAATCTTGTCAGCGCTTTAAGAGCGACAAAGATCCGAATATGACGTCAAAACTTGTTTCTCATATGTGACATCACAACAATATCACCTCATATATGCAATGCTCCTGTACACGTATCCTGTTTAGGTTGTAACTTTGTAAAGTCTGACTTCAAGAGCTGGATGTATTTTCGTAGATGTCGTATTTGTACCATAACTTGTTTATGATGTAAAACTCCAGAACAATATTGACTCGTATATACGACAGTGCTCCTGTACACGTATCCTGTGTAGATTGTAAACTGTGTAAAGTCTGACTTCAAGAGCTGGATGTATTTTCGTAGATGTCGTATTTGTACCATAACTTGTTTATGATGTATAACTCCAGAACAATATTGACTTGTATATACGACAGTGCTCCTGTACACGTATCCTATGTAGATTTTAAACTGTGTAAAGTCTGACTTCAAGAGCTGGATGTATTTTCGTAGATGTCGTATTTGTACCATAACTTGTTTATGATGTATAACTCCAGAACAATATTGACTTGTATATACGACAGTGCTCCTGTACACGTATCCTGTGTAGATTGTAAACTGTGTAAAGTCTGACTTCAAGAGCTGGATGTATTTTCGTAGATGTCGTATTTGTACCATAACTTGTTTATGATGTATAACTCCAGAACAATATTGACTTGTATATACGACAGTGCTCCTGTACACGTATCCTGTGTAGATTGTAAACTATGTAAAGTCTGACTTCAAGAGCTGGATGTATTTTCGTAGATGTCGTATTTGTACCATAACTTGTTTATGATGTATAACTCCAGAACAATATTGACTCGTATATACGACAGTGCTCCTGTACACGTATCCTGTGTAGGTTGTAAACTGTGTAAAGTCTGACTTCAAGAGCTGGATGTATTTTCGTAGATGTCGTATTTGTACCATAACTTGTTTATGATGTATAACTCCAGAACAATATTGACTCGTATATACGACAGTGCTCCTGTACACGTATCCTGTGTAGATTGTAAACTGTGTAAAGTCTGACTTCAAGAGCTGGATGTATTTTCGTAGATGTCGTATTTGTACCATAACTTGTTTATGATGTATAACTCCAGAACAATATTGACTCGTATATACGACAGTGCTCCTGTACACGTATCCTTTGTAGGTTGTAAACTGTGTAAAGTCTGACTTCAAGAGCTGGATGTATTTTCGTAGATGTCGTATTTGTACCATAACTTGTTTATGATGTATAACTCCAGAACAATATTGACTCGTATATACGACAGTGCTCCTGTACACGTATCCTGTGTAGATTGTAAACTGTGTAAAGTCTGACTTCAAGAGCTGGATGTATTTTCGTAGATGTCGTATTTGTACCATAACTTGTTTATGATGTATAACTCCAGAACAATATTGACTTGTATATACGACAGTGCTCCTGTACACGTATCCTGTGTAGGTTGTAAACTGTGTAAAGTCTGACTTCAAGAGCTGGATGTATTTTCGTAGATGTCGTATTTGTACCATAACTTGTTTATGATGTATAACTCCAGAACAATATTGACTCGTATATACGACAGTGCTCCTGTACACGTATCCTGTGTAGATTGTAAACTGTGTAAAGTCTGACTTCAAGAGCTGGATGTATTTTCGTAGATGTCGTATTTGTACCATAACTTGTTTATGATGTATAACTCCAGAACAATATTGACTCGTACATACGACAGTGCTCCTGTACACGTATCCTGTGTAGGTTGTAAACTGTGTAAAGTCTGACTTCAAGAGCTGGATGTATTTTCGTAGATGTCGTATTTGTACCATAACTTGTTTATGATGTATAACTCCAGAACAATATTGACTCGTATATACGACAGTGCTCCTGTACACGTATCCTGTGTAGATTGTAAACTGTGTAAAGTCTGACTTCAAGAGCTGGATGTATTTTCGTAGATGTCGTATTTGTACCATAACTTGTTTATGATGTATAACTCCAGAACAATATTGACTCGTATATACGACAGTGCTCCTGTACACGTATCCTGTGTAGGTTGTAAACTGTGTAAAGTCTGACTTCAAGAGCTGGATGTATTTTCGTAGATGTCGTATTTGTACCATAACTTGTTTATGATGTATAACTCCAGAACAATATTGACTTGTATATACGACAGTGCTCCTGTACACGTATCCTGTGTAGATTGTAAACTGTGTAAAGTCTGACTTCAAGAGCTGGATGTATTTTCGTAGATGTCGTATTTGTACCATAACTTGTTTATGATGTATAACTCCAGAACAATATTGACTCGTATATACGACAGTGCTCCTGTACACGTATCCTGTGTAGGTTGTAAACTGTGTAAAGTCTGACTTCAAGAGCTGGATGTATTTTCGTAGATGTCGTATTTGTACCATAACTTGTTTATGATGTATAACTCCAGAACAATATTGACTTGTATATACGACAGTGCTCCTGTACACGTATCCTGTGTAGATTGTAAACTGTGTAAAGTCTGACTTCAAGAGCTGGATGTATTTTCGTAGATGTCGTATTTGTACCATAACTTGTTTATGATGTATAACTCCAGAACAATATTGACTCGTATATACGACAGTGCTCCTGTACACGTATCCTGTGTAGGTTGTAAACTGTGTAAAGTCTGACTTCAAGAGCTGGATGTATTTTCGTAGATGTCGTATTTGTACCATAACTTGTTTATGATGTATAACTCCAGAACAATATTGACTCGTATATACGACAGTGCTCCTGTACACGTATCCTGTGTAGATTTTAAACTGTGTAAAGTCTGACTTCAAGAGCTGGATGTATTTTCGTAGATGTCGTATTTGTACCATAACTTGTTTATGATGTATAACTCCAGAACAATATTGACTCGTATATACGACAGTGCTCCTGTACACGTATCCTGTGTAGGTTGTAAACTGTGTAAAGTCTGACTTCAAGAGCTGGATGTATTTTCGTAGATGTCGTATTTGTACCATAACTTGTTTATGATGTATAACTCCAGAACAATATTGACTCGTATATACGACAGTGCTCCTGTACACGTATCCTGTGTAGGTTGTAAACTGTGTAAAGTCTGACTTCAAGAGCTGGATGTATTTTCGTAGATGTCGTATTTGTACCATAACTTGTTTATGATGTATAACTCCAGAACAATATTGACTCGTATATACGACAGTGCTCCTGTACACGTATCCTGTGTAGATTGTAAACTGTGTAAAGTCTGACTTCAAGAGCTGGATGTATTTTCGTAGATGTCGTATTTGTACCATAACTTGTTTATGATGTATAACTCCAGAACAATATTGACTCGTATATACGACAGTGCTCCTGTACACGTATCCTGTGTAGATTGTAAACTGTGTAAAGTCTGACTTCAAGAGCTGGATGTATTTTCGTAGATGTCGTATTTGTACCATAACTTGTTTATGATGTATAACTCCAGAACAATATTGACTCGTATATACGACAGTGCTCCTGTACACGTATCCTATGTAGGTTGTAAACTGTGTAAAGTCTGACTTCAAGAGCTGGATGTATTTTCGTAGATGTCGTATTTGTACCATAACTTGTTTATGATGTATAACTCCAGAACAATATTGACTCGTATATACGACAGTGCTCCTGTACACGTATCCTGTGTAGATTGTAAACTGTGTAAAGTCTGACTTCAAGAGCTGGATGTATTTTCGTAGATGTCGTATTTGTACCATAACTTGTTTATGATGTATAACTCCAGAACAATATTGACTCGTATATACGACAGTGCTCCTGTACACGTATCCTGTGTAGGTTGTAAACTGTGTAAAGTCTGACTTCAAGAGCTGGATGTATTTTCGTAGATGTCGTATTTGTACCATAACTTGTTTATGATGTATAACTCCAGAACAATATTGACTCGTATATACGACAGTGCTCCTGTACACGTATCCTGTGTAGATTGTAAACTGTGTAAAGTCTGACTTCAAGAGCTGGATGTATTTTCGTAGATGTCGTATTTGTACCATAACTTGTTTATGATGTATAACTCCAGAACAATATTGACTCGTATATACGACAGTGCTCCTGTACACGTATCCTGTGTAGGTTGTAAACTGTGTAAAGTCTGACTTCAAGAGCTGGATGTATTTTCGTAGATGTCGTATTTGTACCATAACTTGTTTATGATGTATAACTCCAGAACAATATTGACTCGTATATACGACAGTGCTCCTGTACACGTATCCTGTGTAGGTTGTAAACTGTGTAAAGTCTGACTTCAAGAGCTGGATGTATTTTCGTAGATGTCGTATTTGTACCATAACTTGTTTATGATGTATAACTCCAGAACAATATTGACTCGTATATACGACAGTGCTCCTGTACACGTATCCTGTGTAGGTTGTAAACTGTGTAAAGTCTGACTTCAAGAGCTGGATGTATTTTCGTAGATGTCGTATTTGTACCATAACTTGTTTATGATGTATAACTCCAGAACAATATTGACTCGTATATACGACAGTGCTCCTGTACACGTATCCTGTGTAGGTTGTAAACTGTGTAAAGTCTGACTTCAAGAGCTGGATGTATTTTCGTAGATGTCGTATTTGTACCATAACTTGTTTATGATGTATAACTCCAGAACAATATTGACTCGTATATACGACAGTGCTCCTGTACACGTATCCTGTGTAGGTTGTAAACTGTGTAAAGTCTGACTTCAAGAGCTGGATGTATTTTCGTAGATGTCGTATTTGTACCATAACTTGTTTATGATGTATAACTCCAGAACAATATTGACTTGTATATACGACAGTGCTCCTGTACACGTATCCTATGTAGGTTGTAAACTGTGTAAAGTCTGACTTCAAGAGCTGGATGTATTTTCGTAGATGTCGTATTTGTACCATAACTTGTTTATGATGTATAACTCCAGAACAATATTGACTCGTATATACGACAGTGCTCCTGTACACGTATCCTATGTAGGTTGTAAACTGTGTAAAGTCTGACTTCAAGAGCTGGATGTATTTTCGTAGATGTCGTATTTGTACCATAACTTGTTTATGATGTATAACTCCAGAACAATATTGACTCGTATATACGACAGTGCTCCTGTACACGTATCCTGTGTAGGTTGTAAACTGTGTAAAGTCTGACTTCAAGAGCTGGATGTATTTTCGTAGATGTCGTATTTGTACCATAACTTGTTTATGATGTATAACTCCAGAACAATATTGACTCGTATATACGACAGTGCTCCTGTACACGTATCCTGTGTAGGTTGTAAACTGTGTAAAGTCTGACTTCAAGAGCTGGATGTATTTTCGTAGATGTCGTATTTGTACCATAACTTGTTTATGATGTATAACTCCAGAACAATATTGACTCGTATATACGACAGTGCTCCTGTACACGTATCCTGTGTAGGTTGTAAACTGTGTAAAGTCTGACTTCAAGAGCTGGATGTATTTTCGTAGATGTCGTATTTGTACCATAACTTGTTTATGATGTATAACTCCAGAACAATATTGACTTGTATATACGACAGTGCTCCTGTACACGTATCCTGTGTAGGTTGTAAACTGTGTAAAGTCTGACTTCAAGAGCTGGATGTATTTTCGTAGATGTCGTATTTGTACCATAACTTGTTTATGATGTATAACTCCAGAACAATATTGACTTGTATATACGACAGTGCTCCTGTACACGTATCCTGTGTAGGTTGTAAACTGTGTAAAGTCTGACTTCAAGAGCTGGATGTATTTTCGTAGATGTCGTATTTGTACCATAACTTGTTTATGATGTATAACTCCAGAACAATATTGACTCGTATATACGACAGTGCTCCTGAACTTGTATCGTATGTCGTTTGTAAAACGTGTCAGCCTGAGATTACTGAGCTTGATTTATTATTGCAGAAGACGTCGTGTTATTTGTATTACAACCTGTTTATGATGTATAACTCCAGAACAATATTGACTCGTATATACGACAGTGCTCCTGAACTTGTATCGTATGTCGTTTGTAAAACGTGTCAAGCCTGAGATTACTGAGCTTGATTTATTATTGCAGAAGACGTTGTGTTATTTGTATTACAACTTGTTTATGATGTATAACTCCAGAACAATATTGACTCGTATATACGACAGTGCTCCTGAACTTGTATCGTATGTCGTTTGTAAAACGTGTCAGCCTGAGATTACTGAGCTTGATTTATTATAGCAGAAGACGTTGTGTTATTTGTATTACAACCTGTTTATAATGCACCGTAATCTGTTTATGATGTATCACAAAAGAACGCAATATTGCATCTTTTTAATTGGATTAGGGTAGGTGTACTTAAACTTTTTGACACATTTCTAAATAATATTTACCCCCCAAAGATGCCATAGAAAGATAAATTTATGGATATTTCTAGAATTTTACTCTTTTGTTGGTGATAGGCAGTTTTAGATATTTTTAAATTGATTTTGATATATAGGGCAGCGATACGCCTGGCAAAGACACTGTAGTGAGATCTGAAAGTTAAAAAATCCCTTTTCATAATTTTTTTATTAAGTTAACTGCACTTAACTATTCAGTTTAAAAATAATTAATAATGTTTTTATGGTTGATAGATTGGAGAATACTCTTTGTAATGACTTTAAAAATGGTTTATTGATTTGCAGTTTCAGTAATTTATAATTGAATTGGGCTTAAAAGAACAATTCTTTTACTTGTTAGGTATTTAGATTTAATTTCCAAAAACTTACACAACCATTTGCGCTGTAAACGTTTCCTGAAGAAAAGGTGAAACGTTTCTTCAAGGAAAATGAATTAACTCAATATAAATGAAAATAAATTATTATATATCTTTAAGGATTTTCACTATCAGCGCTTTTGAAGCATATGGCTGTCCTTGTGTCATGGACCACACTGAGATTATTTTGGCGATGTTTACCACTAACTTTTTACTTACCTTAAAAATGCGTTAGGATATATTTCCGTGTAAATTAAAGTTTCAAATGATACTCCTTTTGAGGTCCACCACTCTGCGGGCGATCAATTCGGGGTGAAATTACGGATGACAGCAATTAGTGCAACTATCGCTTTGCTTTTATCACGCTGCGCTGTGTAGAATTTCAGGCGCTTCCATTGGGTTTTTTAAAATCCGCTAAACAGCCTTTTCTGTAAACTTCAATTGTCACATGAATTTGATACTAATTAAATATATCATTTATATCAGATAGATTTATCCATCTAAGAAATAGGCCTTATAGAGACTAAAATCTTTTCGCCAATTTAAGCTTGATGAATTATTTATTGGAATTATGTTATTTTTACTACGTCAGCAGTTATAATAACATGCAGCATACTTTGTGAAATACAATCACTATAACTGCAGTTGTTAATGGTAACAGTTGAGGAGATAATGTGAAACTACAATGTATAAAAAGGTTTTATGGCTGGTGTTGTTTGCTTAACAACGAAAGAAAAAGAAAGAGAATAATACACAGGGTTTCAAGTTACCACATTTCAACGTTGCTGGGAACACAGACTCTGCATCATATTCACCCTTTCATGAATGTGCTCATTAACAGACAAAACACACCGGCCAGGGCAATGTTCTGTGTCCAGATAACCGACATGAGAGAGTGAAACTTAACATTGTACTATTGTATAACGCTCTTGTTTCCCGGATCTTGTGTACATGTTGGCTCATAGAGCTTAGGATAACAACTTTAGAGTAACACTCAGGCATTTGGTCTTGATACTTAATTGTTTAATGTTTTGTTAAGTAATTTCCATAGCCACATAATATTTCAGTTAATATTTGCACTTTATTCAGGTTATTACATTATTAGCCATGTCCTACTGAGTAAATTTGAATACTAGTGATTGTATTATAACAATTTATATTTCATTTTTAATACTGAATAAAATTTGTACTGTCGAGTGATATTAAAAAAATACGTCCACGTTAAAGTGAATTTTACCATTGAAGTCAATAATTTCTGGAATTTTGAGTTATATTTTCTTATATATAATAATTAATAACCTAAACATCAAGCTTAAAAAAGGAAAACATTAGCATCCTCCTAAATCGGAAAACATTTAGGTTGCAATAGTTTTTATAAATTGAAGCCAGTTTGAAGGTAACTGGTTGGCCAAACTGAGGTATGTATGTAGAATATGGTTTAGGATGCATGGCGCAGCTAGATTTGTATGTGTTTGCTATGTAAGTATAATAGAGACGTATTGTAAACGCTTGGCTTACTTTATGAATCTAGTAAAGGACTTATCATAACACTTAGTTAAGACCACTTTAAGTTCTGGTATTTTAACTATTTAGCTAATCATGTAATTAAAATAATTTTGTATTGTAATTGATTTTGGGCTTCTACAATTCATATTACAAGTTAATCTCAAGAGTTACTTTATGTTTGGTATAGAGTGTCTTGGATGAGTTTGAGTTTTATATTAAATAATAATTTTGAATAGTTATAATGAACTTCTCCATCATTTATAAAATATAGATGTGCAAATATAAGATGTACCCATGCATGACTACATTCTGTAAAGAAATACGTCTATAATGGATGAGATATGTTCATATCAGTGGCGACATGTTCAATGTCTTCGTGGAGAAAAAACAAAATAGCTCTTATTTGTTGAGAGATATATTTCAGTTAATGCATAGCTCGCATACTTACATTAAGATATATTTACTGCTCTTGACAGAAAATCTATACGTTGTTGTACGTAAAAGTTTTACTAGTTTTCCCTCATTTTTCATCTGAAACCTTTGAATTCAAAAAGATTCATTATCCAAAATAGCAGTTGTATCTCAGTTGTATAATGGAATACTTATATAGCATTTTGTAGATACTTACTTTGTGTAATATTTATAAACATGAAAGTCAGCTGAAACAGTGGTGATAGTGGCAGATGTGAAATTGTGTAAATGTTTACAAGTGTCTTTGTGACGTTGAAATGATACCCGATTGCTAGTCCCATAAAGCCTTCAGTTATGCTAAATATGATAAGGCGAAGGTAAATTATGACTTTTATCATACTGACTCTAGTGCAATTTTAAGAAATATGATAAAATAAGCTATAAGTAAAAACATGTAATTTATAGTTTTATAATAATATAAAAAAACTCTCCTGAGGTATCATATTTAGTTTTATCAGTGATTTAAAGCTTTTAATAAATACGGAAAACATAAATAATTTATTCCAAAGAATTATATAATTTTATAAAACAGACCATTGTTGATATGATGTGTATATATCATGTGTATGATGTATAGCATATAAACGGTGTGGAACAGTATAACCTCAGGGTGCAGTGTAGTCTACATAGTTTTACTGCACCATGCTTATTGCTCATCCACTTTATGGCACATAAACTTTATTTACTATTATATTGTACATTAAATTTTACTATTATAATATGGAAATAACAATTAACTACAGGACAGAGCTACGTAAAGTCATAGTATAATATAAAAAGTGACATGCATCTTCCAATTTTGTATTATCTTGTTTTATATTAGTATTTTAATCCTACAACCATGAAAACAGAAACACAATTTCAGACTTTGTAACTTTAGTAGTCCTAATATCATAAACATTAAAACAATATTACATTATTACAAGAATTTGCATTAAATATTTTTAGTAAGTTAAAAAAAACTTTGGGGAAAGAGGTGAAGCGTATACTAGAAATATCAAACTGTTAAAACCATTTATGTACAAAATATGGGTTTCGTTTAAAGTTTGTGAACAGAGTAAGCTGTAATACATGGGTTGGAATCTCTAGGGTGACGTATCTGTGCTCTGTCCCTAGCAGTACGAGATAAAGCTCCCCCACACTGGTGTAATGGTGTGTGTCTAGATTACACTTGTAGAGAGTATGTACAAGAGACTTGTTTCTATCAAGTTTGTGAACAGAGTAAGCTGTAATACATGTGTTGGAATCTCTAGGGTGACGTACCTCTGTGCTCTGTCCCTAGCAGTACGAGATAAAGCTCCCCCACACTGGTGTAATAGTGTATGTCCAGATTACCTTGTAGAGAGTATGTGAGAAAGAGCATTATAAATTACGATTATACTTCACGCATAATAATTTACACAACAATTCATCAGGCGTTGAGTAAAATTACAGAATATTAAATCTCAAAGAGAACGAACGTCCAATCGTACTCAGATTTTTAATGATTATGTTAAAAATGTTTTAATATATATGTTATTGCATTTCAAAATGTTGTTGCTATAAATATAATCAAAGTATTTACCTCAAATAATTGTATATTAAATTTGATAGTTGATTTATTGCTGGTCTGTTATATTAGTTCATGTTCTTCTTCTTCCCTGTTGATATTATAGAATATTAGATGTTACAATAATCTTTATAGTACAACTTCCATAAATGTTAATTTAAATTTCCGCTGATCAGAGTAATCTGTCAGATTGATCTTATATGTGAGAATGTATGAGATTATAAAATAAATTTTTTTAAATACAGTACATCTTGTAATTCAGAATTCTTTGATTAAAATCAAACTTGAGATGGAAATAGAGCTTACAAAGCTTTAAATAAGTTCGTCATCAAGCTTCAATTAAAAGTTTCAAGAGGGAGGGTACTTTTACATTACAATTTTACAATTAGTGAAACCATTTTATCTCGGTTATTGAGTAGCATTTGTAAGACATACGTAATTATTAGTAAAATAAAATTCATAGAATCAATGTACAGATAGTTGCTGGAAAGGAAGTCTTGTATTACAATTCGAGACAAACATCCTCCGGATGTAAGTGGATACGCACATCCGCCCAGACAGCGATGGTGAACAAACAGGAAATGCTTGCTTAAAATGCTATATATATATAAAAAAAACCGTGCGACGATGTAAGGGGCAGCCATGCTGATATGAAAAATTGGTACTCACCAATTATGATGGAGAGATTTGGCAGAGGCGTGGTCATGAGCTGGCGGGAGAATAACATCAAAACTGAAGAACAAGGAGGAGAGGGTAAGTCGAGGACGGCAAGTCGAAAAGCGAGGTTCGGGAGTGCTAGTGTTGGTGTTCGTGTGCGGAAAAATATCTCTAGGCGTAATAAGTGTGAAGCGAAATAAAATGTAAGTAATTTTAAGAACTTAGTATATTTTAGGGTTCATTTAATCATTTTCAATTCCATATCTATTTAAATGTTCACAATTTCGAAAATGTAAATTCATGTAAATGTTTAGCTATTTAAAAGAAAGTTTCTCCCGTTAGTCCATGAACTCATAATTATTGCAACACTACAAGAATTACTAGTAAATGTTATAATGAATTAAATCTAAAATAAATTGTAATGAGTAATTTAACATTAAATATGTCTTCAAAGTATTAAGGTATTAAAAATATTGTGCTTAATATATCGGTTGACCCAATCAATTGTTAATTAAATTTTTTGTGAATCAATTTAATAAGATGTTGTCACAAAATAAAATATGTCTTGGTTCATTTGAGGATATTGCACTGCCAATCTAACCTATTTAAATAAGTCCTCTCACAGCAACCCTTGCTCATAATATGTCACAACCTTAATCTTAAAAGTGAAACCATTAAAAACTCTTATTGCATAGCATTGGTCAAAGATTTAATTTGTCATTTTATAAGGTATATTAAATTTTAACCAATTTAAACATTCAACAACTATTCCATAATACCATGTTACTTTTTTTTAAACTGTTTAAAACTATTATAAGTTTATATCACATTTATAAAAAGTTACTTATATGTTAGCATTTTCCTCCTATTTGTTTATTATTAAGCATTAAAAAATAAAACGTGTATGATGTAGACAGTTTGCGTTATTAAAAATTTGTTGTTTAGGCTATTGCATAATATAAACCATTGAAAAAACACATATATAACTAAAAGCAACGTTTGAAATTAATAAAGTTCTAAAATTAATCTATTTTATTTTTGGATATGTTAATTGACAAGGGTTGGCTATTTTAATTATTATTTAAAAGGATATTCAACCTGTTGAGGATCGTGGAGCGAAGTAAAAGAAAAGGAATAACAGTTTTGATAAATTTTGTTAATTTTCAAAACATTTTGTTTTCATGTTCAAAACGAATACAAAAAAAGTTCAGGATGGTTGCAGTATGAACTTAAAGTTTTCTTATTTCGTAAAAATGAGGTAATAGTCAAAAGAGCAAACGTTATCACTACCATAATTTATAGGAGATTACAAACTACTTCGGGATGTTTGTATTTTCATTATTCTGATTGTCCACATTCATTTAATTAAACTGTCATATATAATAATCGTTTCATTACTTGTTAAACAATTTTTAATATTATTTAAAAAAAGGCAATTACATGGTTTAAAAAGTGCGCTTTTTCATATATAAAACCTTTTATTGACTGACTTTTAGCAAACCGGAGTGGTTAGACAAATTTCATTTCAGTTTTTGTCATTATCCATTTCTGTATTTGAGAAAGAACTGACTTATTGCAATGAAATGTTCCATGGAGCTTTATGTGTATACTTTTATACATGTTGCTTTTAATATAAAGTTCGAAAACGGTATATGTCACTTAATGGTATCTAATTGAAGGTCAGTTAATATTTTTACATTAATCGGATAGGATACCATGTTGGCAATGAGAATATGCTTGATAAATAAATTTGAAAACAAACTAATTATATAACACATTATTTTAATATGTTACATAAAGTTAATTTTTTGCACATATATAATAATTATTTTAATTGCTAGTAAATAATTGGTGCTCATCGTCTTTGTTGAATTGTTGGAGTAGATGTAATTTTGCTGTTGAAAAATAAGGACTAGTATTGCGTGAAAATAATTATAGGATGTGTATTTTAATAGAACAACGAAGGAGTTTTTGCTATAGTTGTTTTAAAAATATCACACTCCTATGTTCCCTACACGATGAGGGTGGAAGCAATCTCACTCCGGAGATAGTACAGCAGGATAACATAGAGTGTCAGGCTGTGTACTGGCGCTATATCTCTGACATCATCTCGTTTATTCATAAGAGTAACTGAAGCTACTGAATTATTAACTTGGGCCGTACACCGAACTGCAGTACATTTAAATTTCATATGTAAATCTGCCTTGTAGCTATATTTAGTTTACTATGCAATATTAGCAAATATTGAAGCAAATAATATAATTTCTATAAACAACACTTTTACAACACAACACAATATTTGTTAGATTTTTAAAACCTTTACTGTTATTTCGTGGCAAGGTTTTTTTTCTTTACATCAATACAATTGGAAAAAGCAAAATAGATTAGACTGTAAAGGGCTATGAGGGAATTAACCAAAAATAAGGGGGAGAGTTCTTATTAAATGTTAATTTTAAAAATTTATTTCCAATCACAATAACGTTGTGGTACGCTTATAAATCAACTTAAATGGTTTTTTACCTAAACGATATATATATATATATATATATATATTTATTTATTTATACGTATAAACAGTACATATATGTACTGAGTGTAATGTGAAATGGTGGAGATAAACTCCAACTTTCGCATAGTATCAGTCTTTTGCCTACTTAGCTGACATAGCCAACATGTTACTAGTAAATATAAGTTTGATGAGTGTTAGGTATTCGGAATGCAAAATGTCAGGTATAGGCTGTATAAGCTGTGCTTTAAAGAATTTTTAAATATGTTCTAATTATTAAACATACTTGTATCTTATACTATTTTAACCTGAAAATACCACATAATGGTTAACACCGCAAACTTAATTTTTTACAAATCCATATTCAATATTTAACGTACTAAACTCCCTTAAGTTAAAAACGTTCATTACAATGCTTAGCATTTAATGAGAATGAAATATATACATTTTATTTTGTAGAATGTAACACATCAAATGTAAGGGATTATAAACATGTCATATAAATAATTGGTACTTATTAAATAAATGTGATTAATATCTACTATTATGAAAAGGAGAATTCTGAATGGATATCAGACACTCCTAATATACATATTATTAACTAAACGTGGCAATTGGAAAATTGTGTATGTGTCTTAAGAAAGCTCCTGTCACGCTTAAAGCATTTTCCACCATATTTGTAAAACATCAATCAACATAAACTCAATTATATTTATTGCTTTTATATTACCAATATAAATGTTCAATCAGTAACAAATCTAGTACAGAGCCTATGTTCACACTATAAAAAAAAGCTGAGTTAGAATATTTTGTAATTTTTCCTCAACCCTCCCTCCTATATTGCAAAATATTTAAGTTCAAATTTGCAATTAATATTTTTAAATTGAAAAAATATTTTCCAAACTTAAAAAATGATAGAATTTAAAGTTTGGTGAGAATATTGTGTAGCTCCCAGGACTCCTAAACAACCATTTATTCTTCTGCTCTTGTATCCCTAATAACACATCTTTAATATAGAGAAAAAAATTATTACTTATGAGAATAGTATTTTACTATAATTTTTAAAGTTATAGTAAATGCCGTGCCTTAGTTCACGTCAGATAGTAAAAGGTAATATGGAGTATTTCCGAGTTACATGATGCTATCTGCCTTGTACGTACTCCCCGTATTTATCACTGAAAGAAAGGATAATCTTGTCTAAAAGATAGTTAATAAAACGTTTCATTAGTTAGGACTACTAACAATGGAGAAAGTCAAATTACGTTAAAATTGTTGACAGGCTCTTGTCAGCAAGAGAGAGATGTTGTGCGTTTCACCATCCGTTAATGATTAAGATCTTAGACTAATGAGATCAGAGGGCTTTGTTACTTTCAACAAACATCATCTCCTGAGCAGCCACGTGGTTTCCGACAGCCGTTGCCTTTCATGCGTCCCTTCCCCTAAAGGGATTCCGAAAAAAAAAACCCAGCTAAATCTAGTAATAAACTCCTGTATTTGAAGTCTATAATTTATTAGAGTTACTAATGGATAAAACTTTGGTAAAATAATTAAAGGATATGTAGTACCGGTATTTTAATTTTTCAATATTAAAAATAAATATAGAAACTTTGCACTTCTTTGCAATTACCTTTTTCTATCAATATTTTCAGTTTAGTCATCTCTTAAACAAATTTTTTGGACCCCGAACTATAATGATTATCTCCTTAAGGTCCTGTGGGAGAGCCTAATTATTAAGATAGGATTACTCTTAGAACTGTAGATAGTGCGCGAGTTGGATAAATTACTTCACGAACACATCCCATTTTACAATTTTACTGTTGAAATAGAAATATTGTAGTATTCGCCACATTATATGAATTACAGTTTTTTGTTGTACTTTCATGTTGTCATCCCCCTAATATTATGTTCCAGGTAACATGAGATGTATCACAGCTGTTTCTCTTGAAAACTTAATTTATTTTAACCACACATTAGGTTATCAACCACTTACATTAAATATGATTCTTTTCAATCAATACTAATTTAATATATTGGATTTAACCGGGGTTTCTCCTGTTATAATATTCTGTTTATACATTTTTCATTATTATATAGTCAAGTAGTATATGACTAACTATTCGACTCGAATGTCCAGTCTATTAGGAGGGTTATTACAGAGTTTAAGAGAATGGTGTCAGAATATGGTCGCGATTATATAACAAATCGCTTATCGATTGTAACAGATGGACGATTTACGACGATCAGTTGATGTCTCCAGATCTCAAGAGTCCTGTCATAAACGACTGCTATAAGAGTTTTCCATAATGCACTGATCCAAGCAGGATAAACCTATCTTCCCTGAGCACTTCTTGATATAAAGATTTTGTTTTTTGATGAAAAATATCTTTATAGTTAAGGAAACTAAGTGTTTAGAGGGTTTTCAATAAACTAAATTAAACATTTTATCACAAAGTATGTTAAGTAGGGTTAATATCTCAATTAACAGGAACGGGATACAATATGCAAGTATTATTTTACGTTCAATGTAAAATATTTTATTTGCGTCTCAATATTAATTTTTTAAATATTTGAATTTAACAGTTTTCAACAGGATATTACTTCCATATTTATTCGTATTTGCTGAATATGGCAAATACCAACGATAGACAATTTGATGGATTAATATTGCATTAAGGGTACCATAACTTTTCAATGACTTAACTATCATTTATGACCATAAGTAATCTCGTAGAGTAAATGCAGCAGTTTGAAACTTTTAAATAGTAAAATTATTGTTTCATTATTGGTGCATGTTAAACAGTGGAATACCAGGATGGTGGTAAAAAAGACTGAAATTTCCAATGTTCAAGTGATTTGTTTATCAATAGAATATTAAATTTAGTTAACCATCACCGGAAATATAAAAAAATTATGGAACACTTCCTAGAAGTATCATAAAAATAGGTATATTAAAAAAATATAAATAAATATTTAAATAGGCTATTTAAAACCACATATTCATTAACTTGTTATAAATTGACTAGTTTTTCAATTGTGCCTCATCCTTTTCAAAGTACCTAGTTAATTTATTTGTGTCAGTATTTTGGACTCTCTCCGAGTAGTTTTGGAGAGCTATAATAATTTTAAAAACATCTTGAAAAATTAATCAAAAAAACTAATTATAGTGGTATACTTTAATGTGCACAGTATTTAAATGAAATGAACTCGATTTACATTAGGAACGCAAATTAAAATTTGATACTAGTAAGTATAATAAAATGTTTACACGGTTCTAAAAATAATCGTAGATTAATTAAATTTTATACGAGTAATGAAAATACATCTCTAATGCTATTAATCCTTTGATGAATTAACATTGCATTAAGGAATCATAATGCAAAAATATAATCTGTTAATATAATCATAAATCTGTTTATAATGGTAAAAATACTAAAACTGTCTATATCTACTGATTTTATAATTAGTATATCTGCACCACTGAAAATAAACTTTAAACAGTTTAATTACAAAAGCTACTAATTTTCAAAACAGTTTCGTAGATTATTACTATTTCAATTTTGATAGTATTAAAGTATATAATATTTTTTATTATTGTTAATAATATCAAGTTAAAAAGTCAAAAGTGATATAAATTTTAGTAATAAAAATAAATTATTTTGAAAAACGACAAATCAAAAGTAAGAGCACTGGTCAAGTACTACACATTTAGAAATAAAAATCTTATTTTTGATATTTAAGCTATTTTAGTTTATAATATTGTTAATTTATTTACGTAACACTACATTTACTTAAATTAATAATTGTGTAAATAGTTGATACTCACCGTCTTAGATAAATGGTTGAAGACTCGGTGATTGTCCAGTTGCAATATGAAATCGTAACGATCGGATTTACGGTACACAAATATACACAGAAGCTGCAAGCTGAACAAAGAGAAGTGCTTTCTTTAGTTGTTTTAGAAATATTACATCCCTTTGTTCGCTGCGCGAGGGTGTTAATGTATAGGCCTACTTTTATGTCCACAGTTTTATAAATTGTCGCATCAATCTACTATTTTAAGTTGCATACACCTATTACAGTTATTACTATTATTACTACTGTATTACAGAATAATATTGAAAAATTGTCTTTTTGCTATAGACAAATTGATACGTGAGTGTACCAGCAACAAACTAAAAGTCTGTTGTTAGCAATTTCCCGTTCAATTTAACACGATTGTTGCCAGAGACATCGTTCTGGCAAATATTGCCAGTCCCAATATTGACACTATTGCACTCATTCCGCCAAATACTGTATCATTCTCCTTTAGGGTATTTGCTGAATTACTTGTATTTTATGTAAATCATGTGCAACTAAACATAATAATATAGTCAAAATTACTTTTTCATACAGTTTAATAATTTTATTTAAATATGACCCCAACCGTGATATTGCATATTGTCATGAAGTTAAATTAAATTAGGGTATTTTATGAGTCGTAATAATAAAAATGTTTTAAAGCTTTTAAAGTGTATTTAACTTAACTTTCGTTACGGATCAAAACCTTATAGTCTCGCTTTTTGAGATTAAACGTATTAATTTGCTAATAACATAAATGAAATGACACATTTTTATATAAACTATAAGATCTGGAACCATGAAACTTGGGCCAACTTTTCTTTAAAGGCTCTAGATGCTCTAAAGAATAAATTTGGGATGATTCGACCTGAAATTATGTTAATTATTAAAAACTAAGTGGATATTGTGCATGTTACTTCAGTTTGACGAACTGTCTCACTGACTCCCACTTCTTTTCTTTCCATCGTTGTCTGTCCATACGATCATTGCTATCATACAAATTAAATCACATTATTATGCATTCAGAAATCTCACCCATCTTATATATATACATGTGGGTGGCGCAAAAGTCACTGGACAGTTGGTTAAAAGAAGAAAAAAATAACAGCAAGACGTAGTACAACAGTTTTCGTCCGTGATGTTGGTATTACTAAATGTTGGTAATTATGCTGTTTTAAGTAGGCAATAAATTAATTAAATTAACTAAGCGGTACCAGGACTCATGAAGTTTGCAGAAAAACTTTCAATAACTTTACTTTCAACACGATGGTGCTCCACCACATTACGCCACTGCCGTTCGCGATTATTTAAACGAACGTTTCCAAAGAAAAGTTATTGGTCGAAGGGCAGATATTGACATGCCCCCACGTTCACCAGATATCACACCAATGGATTTTTTCCTATGGGAAGTAGTCAAGGACTCTGTTTATTCTCGAAAGCCTCATACTATTGACGAACTGAAAGACTACATACATGACGCATTTTATGATTTGGACAATGATCCCACACTATGGCGTAGAGCATGTAACAGTATTCCAGAAAGACTTCAAAGATGTATTAATGAATACTGAAAACAATTTGAATATAAAAAATAATTGTGGTATTGTTTGTAATAAAAATAATTTATAGAATAAAAATAACCAACTGTCCAGTGACTTTTGCGCCACGCTGTATATATATATATATATATCCTGTAAAAATGTCAAATACCTTTGCTTACCTGGTTAAATTTTTCAAAATCTATAAGGCCATAAAGCTGAGCGGAACTGTTCTTTATAGGCTTTAGATGCGTAGAAAGAAAAGAATTTTTAAAATTCAGCCTGTAAATATGTGAAATATTAAAAGCATAGTTGCTGTCCACTTTGATGAAGGATCTGATTATTCCTCACATCTATTATTAAGCTACACACTAACTAGAAAGCTGTGATATTTCATAGTTAAGTGTCATAGTTATAATATCAAAAGTCAATTATACAATTACAGACATTTCCTCTCTTACTTTATTAAATAGTCCTTCTTTAAATTTAAATATGCAAAACAATAAAGTACTTGTATTTTTGAGATGGTACAAAGTATCTCACCTAGATAACCCTAGAAAAGCACCCGGTTAATGTGAAAAAGAGTTCTCACATACATTTACTTCCTGTTACCTAATGGTAGAAGTGTATTTGGGCGTAAATATAAGGGTATACTTTAACTTAAAAATAAATTAATTATCCTAATTAATTGTAATGTCAATTATTATTATTATATAGTTAATTAATTGCTTGCAAGCCTAAGGAAAAAATATTGTAGATGTCGCGGTTGTATCTTGAATATCAGCCGCATTTTTGGATGGTGCAAAACGGAACATTGGGCCATTACGTTGCCCCATAACTCATTGAAACATTATAACTCAGCCCGAGTTATTCCAGAATGATTTTCTAGAACGAATGAACTATGGGCCATAAAGGAGAATTCGAAGCTTTGGACAGAACGCTCGAAGACATATGTAACTGTATGTCACTATGGGAGGATATAGTTACTGGATCTCTAATAATATTGTTACGGAACTTCATCCTTCCTAAACTATGCAAGAACGGCACAATACCGTAAGGCATCACTGTCTGTAGTACAGGTGACACAATTTTCCTGTATTACTGGAATTTATCAGTTTCAATTTAAAACGGTACAGGTCCAAGTCAGACTCTATTTCTCTGTGACAGTGAAAAAAAAAAAAAAAGTTTCTTCCATAACCAGATGTATGTGGCCTGTTCTCAAGTAAGTTTATCTGTTGATCTGTTGCACGTAGTAGTTCTGCTACGCGAACTTGAACAAAAAAGTTTAAAACCATAAGCTTACAAATATCAAATGTGAATACGACTCACGAGTATCAATTACTGGCTTATATTACAGTGCATTGAAGTGCACAGTAAGACTATGTTCATAAAGATATATAAATTAATTAAATAATTTAAATAAATAAAATTATTATTTAAACATTGTAAATGTAAGGAGCAATATTTAAAACCTTTTTTGCTCATTTTGACGCTTGTCATTACTAATGAGAGAAAAAAAAAACTGTGTACCATTTTTAGAGTATAAGTAACAACCCATTGATTAGTAACTAAGTACATATAACATATACCAGTAACTAAGTAAAGTTTTAACAACTGTAAACTTCAGAGCCTCAACTGCAAAATTAGTATGTAATTCACCGCTCGTTAATTATCAAGGGGCTTAGACTAATGAGATCAGGCGCTTTGTATTATCAGTGAACATTGAACAACACCTTAAGGGCAGTGGTCTGGTTTTGACAGACCTTTCATTTCTCCCCCCCCCCTCCCAAAAGGGTCTCCTGTCAAAAGCCAGAATCATTGCGTAATATATTTTATATTTCTCTAATACAGTATAACTATTGTATATAGTATTGTGAAAAGTATTGAAGAATATATATCATAATATTTATTCTGTTTTAAAATAAAACTATATTTTTTGTATTCTAAGGCAAGCCTCGATGTAGACTTGTGTTGTTAAAAATGTTCCATTTCCAAACTTTTCATATCCCGGAAATATAATTTTCCCTCTCTTATTTTTATGTAAAATCGCAAAAGGATGATCTATATTATAAAATAAGGTGCTTTAGGTGTCAGGTATTTAATTTATCTCATGTTGAATGCGCTGAAACAGAATATTGAAGGTACATACACAAGTATTTGTGATATTTCTTATTGCATCTAGATATCCTTTTTTGGTTGGAATCGTGAGTAAAACAAATAATTTCTCTATCAATCCTTTTATATTTTAAGCTATTTCTTGAATCAAAAGCAACTTATTTACCAATTATCAAGTCTATAGGACTTTTATGTCAAGAATTACTGCACAGAAGGACACATAACGTCAGTATATGAAGAAATGTCTTAAAAATAAATTAACGTATATTTGAATTAATACGACTTTTTTCATTGCTACAGACAAGCGAAAGTGAAATTTTTGTGATTGATTTTAAAGACTGATATGACATGAGACAATATTGAAGTAATCAATAACCTCTGCCATAGAATGGCTGGGAGTTTTGATCCATGGCAGTGATTAATAGCTACGACACAAGGTATGAAAGGCGTTGCCGTAATTACAGGCTGGATGATTCATCGGCAGTTCAATACTGGCTTCACAGCTGATCTGTGTTTTGTACTGTAAACCCTCGCTCAAACTTTCTGGTTGCACTTTTATCTGAAAAGCAATTTGTGCTATAAATAGTCCATTTCGTAAAAGTACAGCATCAATAACATGGTTTATATTGAAAATAGGAAATTAAAACACAAATGTTACACATACTCCTAAATTTTTTTATAATATTTTAAAAGATTATAAGCCACATTACACATTCTCATATTATTTTCAGAATTAGTAATAAAGTGATTTGTACGCATGTGATCTCTTACTTTTATGTATTTACCAATGAACTAATATAAAATACATAACTGTATTTAGATTAAAAGCATAGACTATAGTATAAAAGTTATGTTGGATATCTGTAGAAACAATGAGAAAATATCTATAATACAATATTCTCCATAATTTTTTAAATAATAAGTCAATACGACCTATTTAACACCTTTTCAACTTTTATTTCGAGTCCATTAAGGTCAGGGACTATAGCTTATATTATTCACAAGATTTCCTGTGGATAGACATACAGCATAATTCATTTAAAAATAGCCTATCCTTTCTCGTTAAGGTTGAAGAAAATTATAAAGGTTTCACGTCTAGCCATCATCTCTGTCAAACTGAAGCTGCGGTTATAAATTAAATATATAATTTATTTAAGATATCTTATATATTATAGATATTTAAGAATAAGAATATTGTGGCTTAAAATTACATGACAATTTTAAGAAAAGTTTCAATTCTGATTATAAGTTAAGAAGTAACCGAGATAAACATTTTGCCCAAATGACAAATGGCTGCCATCTTGAAATGTTTAATTTATTAAGATGGACTAACGAACGTAACCAAGTTGAGTGTAAATAATGTCTCTGTACCACGTTTTGTCTGAATCTATCTATAACTATGGTGGTTATTGTGTTCACAATTATTACCGCGGTGTGGCATACTACTAAAAACTTATCACGCTTGTTATCTGGACGAATCACTAGGTATGTCAAAACATGCAGAAGAAGAATTATTGTAAATTATACCTGATAATTCTATAACACTTTTTTTTATGTCTGAGGTGCCAAATAACTGAGGTATAAACTTTCTTTTTCTAAACTTTGAATGGTCGTCATATTTAAATCTTAAGAAATAATGAAATAAAGAAGAATAAACGTTGTTTAAATTAAATGATTTATTTGTAATAGGTGTCGCTTTTTGGGGTTACGTTGCAAAATAATTAAATAATAGTTATTGCTCGATTTAAATGGCCGCCATATTGAAATTTAAAATTAGTTAAGACTGGCTGACAAACTTATCCAAGCTATTTACAAGCAATTCCTCTGTGGAAAGCGTTGTCTTCTATTTTATTGTTGTCATCATGGTTACTCCAGACCAATATAGACGTATTATTTAATAACAGGCAAATTCTATGAAGTGAAATGCTCCATAATAAAACTCAATGTTAAATGTCTAGTCCTTAGGTAGCTCCATTTTCGAGATAACGTGCTGACTGATAGACAGACAGCCAAAAATAAATTTGTCCACTTACACGAGCAATTGGCTTCGCTAACACTCAGCCAAAAAGTTATACATAAATAAAATCATAAATAAATTATCAATAATGTTATACAATTAGATATCTTGAATTAATTTATCCACAACAACATATTAGATTTTTTTAACGAGACCTTTGAAAGAAATGTATTATTGTTTAAACGAATTATAGATGATTAAAATTTAATCCACAGCTACATCAGTAGCAATCTTGTTTAAATTAGTTACTAAAACATTGAAGAATCCAAAACTTATACCAAACTTTGTCAACACCGAATACTTTGCTTTAGCTAAATTTTACTAAATACGGGTAAAGGAATAACTAGTTTAATCAGTAAAATGTATAGTCAAGGGAATTCAAAGAAGGTTGTTTCTCTCTGAGCACAAATTCTACTTTACGATACTAATATACAATAAATGTTTACAGGATGAAGTAAATATTTTTTGTTACTTTAGCGAATAACGATACAAAGATGTCATGGACTTTTGCTAATGAAAAAGAATACGCGTTTGGGAATAAAATACTAGTGCGCTCTAAAAGAAAAAGGTGGAATTGGAAAATGAATTCATTGAGTGAGCCGCCCAAGGTCGGGGAGTGATGGGAATTTTACATTTCTGTCTTGATATGAAACGCATCTCTCTCGTTGGATGGTACGACGACGATATATTTATATTGCGATAATTCCGCCCCTTAGAAGTTCAGGTAAACTCAGTAAGGGTATGAAAGGATAAAGTTGCACTCTTGGTATGTTTCAAACATTTTAGAGTAGGTTAATATAGCCGATTGGACATTTATTAAGAATTCCTATTCATCCAATTTAAACGCCATCCCCTCAGCTCTGTTGATCAAGGTAGTTAAGAAAACAATATGGCAACATTGTAAACATTTATTTATCTCTATTATATAAAGACTGGACAGATTCCGATTTTCAATTAATAAAAATATTTAAAAACTCTCTAAAAAGTAAATTTTATTTCTAAATTGTTTTTTGGTCCATAATATTTTACTTCATATAAATTAAGTTTTAAACATTTGTATACTTTGTGTAATTTAAAATGTTTAAAAAAGCTAGTAAAACCTTACCAATCGTTTTAATAAGAATAAATTGGTCGGTCTCTTGTATTTGGAAAACTTACTGTAGTAGTCTTATTTAAGTTATGATAGTATACAGGTGATCAGTGGTTATGCATACGAAGACACTTTTAATAACTGAATGAATATTAAAATTATGCTAATTTTCATGTTTATATTCTCCGTGTTTCCTTTTTTATTTACTAAACATCTCACAATATATAAATTCAAAACATTTTTGAAGACTACAGTTAATACATTAGTTTTACTAAAATTTTCCGACAAGACGGTGGTGTCGAATAACTTTGATACTTGTGAAATATGTGTGTAAAATTTGGCTTACGGATTAACTGTTTGAAATGAAATGAAAAATGTCTTTATTGAATACAACGTAAAACATACTCAATTGGCGAGGTTAGGACTATTAAAGTCCTCTCTTACACCTAACCATAAGTTTTGCATCAAGAAAAATATGGATAGAATCTTTTGCCATTAAATGAGTTGAGTGATAAAATTCTCGAACGATTTCAATATAATTCGTGTGGATATTGTCATTTTCTTTGTTAGCATATTACATGTTTACGTTTAAAAATATTTAATAATAAGACCGGAAAATATGCCATTTTGATCTGAATAATATCTCATTCAAAAATTGAAATAACCATACCTCAGTTCTCTCTGTGTAAGATAGTTGTTAATTATTAGGACAACCATATTAGGTTAATGTACATGAACAATATCTTGCTATCTAGCGATAATAAATAATCTTTATACTATAAATTGCGAACTAAGAAAACATTCAATATATACCGGTCTAGCCTATAAAAATGATATACACATTAATTGTTCGCCAACACATAACAAAGCTTCTCAAAGACATTATTAATTATTTTTACCATATAGCCTTCATTAAAAATATTTAGATTAGGATATCGTAAAAACTAAAGAAATAATGTGCCTATTTGTAACTTTGTAACTGGTATTTCACTGCACATTAAAAAACAAAACGGTTTTATGTCAGCCTTTAATTGAAAGTAGGCCGAAAAACAAGCCAGAAAATAAAAGTTTATACGTCGTAAAATAAATAATATTTCACCAAGCATATAAAATAATAGAATATTTTAATTACTAATGAAAACCTGTATTAAATTTGGAATTAATTATCAGTCTATTTTTTTTAGTTTTGGGGATGTATCTGGTGTATGCCCTTATTTTTATAGGTAGTTAAAAACATTAATTATAATTGTTAGCCTATTTCGAAGTGAAAGATTGATTACAAAAATGTTTTATACCTAAATGGTAATAAAATCAATACTGAGCACAGTGATTCTAATCACAGCCTTATATTTCAGGATGAAATACACTACTGTATGATGATACCCATTAAAATATTCTGGTAGCCACTACACCCATTAATGTAATGTACTGTAACAGATTCCACTTGGGAAATAAATGAGGAAAAACGATCTACGCTGCAGCCATTACAAGTTGAGGGATGGCTTCAATTTAGGTGGATATTGTGTCATTGTGTGTAATACGAACGTGACTGGTTCCAATACAACATGAAACATGACAATACACAATACTGAGGTAGAAAAAATAAAACTGAGATTTCCCATCTAATGAGTGGTGTTCTATGACAAATGAATCTTTTCCAGGATGGATGGAATGAGTGTGAAAGTTATAGTATAAATCGTAATAATAAAATTTCTTAAAACGGGTGGATTGATTTTCTTTCGAGTTAACATACCACAATAAGTGGTAATATCTACAATGTAGATAGACTTTAGAGCTTGATCCCTAAAGTGATTTTTATTAGTTTTAAATTCAAGATCCCTTATTTTAGTGGTGATATCATATTTTATCTACAATTAATAACTTGTTCAGAAATATCCGAGAAGCCAACCCTTATTTAGCTTTTAATATACGTTTGTATTATGTTTTTAACAGGAGTAATGTATTTGATATAGAGTATATATATATATATATATATATATATATATATATATATATATATATATATATATATATATATATATATATATATATATATCTATTTAATAACTGCTCGCAAAAGATCCATCGTACAATATATTTTGTCGCTACTCCTTAATATATGGATATATCCTTAATATGGATAGCATGGTATTGTATCAAGTCAATATTACAATTTCAAACTTTCCTACAGAGAGTTGAGTAAAATAATTTTATAGCTGTAATACCACAATGAGTAGCTCTACAACTTAGACTGGAGAGCTTATTTCCGAAAGTAGGTATTTATTCGTTTCAAATTCAAGATTCAGTTTTTTAAAGGTAATATCATAGTTTCTATTTTTAAGAACAACTAAGAAACCAACCATCAGTAGCTTGTAATATATACGTTTTTAATGTGTATTCAACAGGAATATAGTATTTTATTGATACCATAATCATTTTTACGTAAATCCTAATAATAATACGTATAAATGTGAAAGTGTCTTCGTTTGATTGTTTTGTTTTTACGCTTAAACTACTTAACCAATTGTACTCAATTTTTACATAGACATTCTTATTTCGAAAATCCCTCTGGACTACTCCCCACTGGTCTTTAAAGTAACGAAATATCCCATTTTGGTCTTTAAAGTTGTGTAATATTAATTGAATGCGCCTGTCAAATGCAATAAGCTGTTCTCTCTAAACATTCTTTACAGTTTTACATTTAACTTACCTACATTAAAACATGAAACCAATATTTAATACTTTTATTATTTTCTGAGGTCGTTCGATATCAAGGATATCTTCTTCAGATACATCAAAAAAGGTTTTATGTTTTAATAAGTAAGTTATCAGTACCAATATAAGCTACATCTACAACAAGTTTTACATTTGTTTACATTTATAGTGAGTAAATTTAGAAATAAGTAATCATAATTATTAAATCCGATTAAGATTTAAGCGATTAGGTGAGTTCTGATCTTGCTTAGAAAATGTCCTAAAACATAAGAAGGTCAGAATTTGACTCCGAAGGCTCCCTCTGAAGCAGTCGGCGAGAACTATGCTAGATGAATTTTCGCTGGACTGTTCTTTTGAACTAATGTACCTATTCTAGCTCTTAATGTTGTAAAATATTTAAATAAATTTACTATAAATTTAAAGACTGATATAGACCCTTCTTAGTTATTTTTTTTAAAGAAGTAGGTTTCTGTGATCTGTTTTATATATTTTCTTGATCGAAAAACAAAACAAAATCAACTATGCAACTACACATAGCAAGAACGAAGTAAGCAATGAACTTAATTATAAACTTTATGACGTATTTTATTAGTTGCGGTAACAAGGCAAACTCAAAATTATTCTCGGAAATATAATTCACTTAAACCAGCAGTGACTTTGTTCTAAATTGAATTCAAAGCAACGAGTAATTGCTACCAGTGTAAATACAAGACACAATGTAGTCTAACATTTACTAAACATTTAAATACTATTATGAAACCTATCTAAACTGTGACAAAAATAGGATTCTAAAAGCTGTGTATGTATATATTATGCTTTCTTGGTCGTGGGAAGAAGGCAAACTCAACATTGTCGTTAGGAATATAATTCACTCTAAAAGTACTCATACACGTGAAAAATCAGCGAACTTGCGTGTGAAGCCGTGGGTAACTGCTATTAATATAGTACCTCTATTTAATAATTGATACTAGAAGAGGCATCTTCCAATATGTTTAGAATGGCCATTCCTTAATAGCCATTATTTATTTTGAAGGTCACTAAGATTTATACCATGTGTTACTTTGTAACATGAGAGTTCCATATTACAAAATGAATCATTAGCAACAACACAATATTCCAATGACGAAATGCGTTAGCTTGTAACATGCTAATTACAATTTCTATATTACAACATGAACTATCAGCAACACAGAAGTCTGATGCCGTAGAGTGTAATGTGCTTGATATGATACCACATGACGAGAGCAACCATGTTAGTTTAAACTTTATATCAAGTACTCATATAATTGTTACTATGTTTTGATTATTGCACATGTAATAAATTAGAAAATATAATTAAAAATATAGTATGTATTTGTAATTTACACTATACAATATCACATATACAAAACCATTACACATAATTATTCTTTCAGAGTAGATTTACAGTGGTATGTTTGACTTTTTATTAAAATAATGTACTGTCGTTAGGTATTCACTTGCAGTAAGTCAGTTACAAACTCGACCTGGTAATTTGAATTACGTGAGCTAAACTTTGCCTCCACCCATCACAACATGATGAATGGTAAGGAGGGAGCGGACGTGATGTGTTGGTGCAGTCACAGAACTGCGGTTATTCAAGCAAAGTTCGCATCGTTTGTCTTGTTCCATATTTCCAAACAGATCCGGCCATGTCTGGCATTAGTCGCATTTTGAATCTACATGCATCAATATTGTGCATTTGTGTTCAATTCAATTTCTTGAGCTACCAGTTAGTAGTGGAACAATGAACTCCCCCAAAGAGTTCTAGGACTGTTTTGCGTCTTTGTCCAAGTTTGAGTACTTCCTATACAAAGATATGGAAAGGACTTGTATAAGCCAATTTTCTAAAGTCTTCTAAATATGGTGTTATTTAGTTACAACAAAACATTTTTTTCATTGTATATTAATAGATATGCATTTTATGAGGATTAAAACAATAACATGATTTAATGAGGTAACTGCAGTAATTTAATTTTTTGCTATTTAAGTAATTTAAATCATTACCGGTTACACTTTTTGCTAAAGTGCACGATATAATGTGATAAAAACAATAACAAAATGACTTAATTGTTTGCTCAGTAATATTAATGTAAAATTATGATTTTTAATTTATATATAATAATGATACATCCACGTAAAAGCATAATATTTACACAAATTTGATATTAATATTACAGTTAATGAATTGTAAACATTACTATATCTAAATTATATTAAAAAAGAAAGATTTTCATGTATTACATGATTTGTAAAGTAAAAAAATATCTTTTGTTGAATTTTACAATGTATAAATATAAAAAACCAGTTTGTAAATAGAGAGACTAGATTGAAAATTCTGGTGTCCTGATCTGGTGTTTTGTCAGTTCTTGACTTTTAATTTGTATAATCGAAAGCAACATGAAAATTATAGTCTTGCATATGTAGATAGGATTACAACACGTATTATCTATTGCAAACGGCGGTCTTGTTATAAACCAGAACTCATCTTTGAATCTGGTTATTTTCAACCTTAATTCTTCAATAAGTTGAAGGTATGGTACTCAGTTAACTTAGCATTTTTATTTTTGATTACGTTGTTTTGTTCAGTAAAAAACGCAAACGACTTGTTAATTTCACATTCAATTCGCTTACGGTCATCGGAAGCTCCACTGAGATTTTTTAGCGCGTCAGATAAAGCTGTTCTAATATCAGACTCCGGGCCATAAGGTGATTCATAAGACAAGCTCTTCCTTTTACTCACAGCACAAGATGGACAGCGCCAAATTTGCTTCTCATTAGTTATATAGACAGCATATTCTTTGGATAAACAAACACATGATGTATGGGATAGTTTCTTGCTGTCAGACCAAGAAATTGTATGCCTAGGTTGACCGGTAGCTTTTTTGCCAACAGAGCAATCAGACATGATTTTATAGATACACACGGTCACTGAATTAAAGAATAGGCTAGTGCACATAATACAAGGGTAACAATAATGCAGATAATAAGGAGCTAAAGCATGAAAACACGTAGAATATAGAATATGATTCACTGCACAAAGGAGAGCGGGAGCGCCAGGCAAACCGGTCTGCACTGCTCAGCGTCTGACTCATAACAAGAATATTATAGAATCGAACTGATGATTGACACTATTATAGAATCAGAATGAGATTGGAGGATACAGATTGTTGATTCCTTCCAAATACTATAATACGATTTATCCAAGTCTGCAAAATTGCCACTTGATTCTGCTATCACCTCCTCGTTTGAAGGGAATCTTTTTCCTGCCAGCCATTTCTTCATATTAGAGAACAAATAATAGTTAGTCGGAACCAAGTCTGGAAAATATGGGGAATTTACAATGATTCCAATAGTTTTTCTTATGCTGTTTATACCATTGAACAGAGCGGAATCTTTTGATTCAAGACTCATAAATATCAAAATGTTCAAAAATATGACTTATGCCTTTTTGCCTTTTGGTGTATTTTCATGATGGAAAAGCCATATTTTTGACACTTTTATGCGGAACAGTTGTGGACGTTTTTGTTGCTGCTCAATTTTCAGGCGATCCAATAACAATGAATAATGCTCACCAGTAAAAGTCTCATTGAGTTGACACAATTAAATATAAAACTTTTAGTGTAAAAAATTATTAGTTAAAATATATTGTGGTCTTTAGTAAAACATCTTACAGAAGTCTTAACCATTAAAGTAATCGATTACAGTATTCAAATATTTGCATACATTTTGATTGCTATAAAGCTCAGATTATGTGTCTTGTTGTTTTTATTAAAAGATTAAAAGTACATTAGGATTTGGGTCAGCGTGGGAGACTTTTCATTTATAAGAATATTAGAAACTAGCTTTCCGATCCTGCGATCCCAAGATTACTGCTTAGGAACACATTGAGATTCTTTACTATTTATAAGATACGTAGCTTTTTTAGTGAAACCATAACTTGTAAAAAGATTAAAGAAGAAATAATAAACATAAGTGTCCAGACAGAACAATCTTAAGGTGTGTTAGTCAAATGAGTTTAATGTATCAATTTCAACTAAGTCAGTTGTGATGTAGTTTATAAGCTAGGTAATGACAATCTGATGGATACCAGGCTACAAGACTACCTTGCCTCAAACCAGCCGCGGGCCACGCTATCATATCCGCTGAGATAATCACCTAATAGCTGGCTCTCGCAGCAGAAGTTTCCCTCATCTAAGTAAATATTGTAATAACAGAAAATCGTTTGGAATTACAATAAACTAAAGTATGACTGCTTTAAGCCAATGTTTATTAATAATAAAAACCAATAAATATAAGAAATTGGCCAAACCAATTGAGAAAGTAAACAGTAACGGTTATATTCGTATAAAAAACTAAAATAAAAAATACTAGCTACGTGTTGTTTAAGAATTGTTACACATACACGTGAAAATTTATTTAGCTTTACTTGAGGGATTTGTATTTTAACTAGCGTATTGTGTTGCACTAAAAAACCACATTTGAAAGACTTGATAATATTGGACTTGCGGGTTTTCACGCAATTTAGTATGGAAAAACAAGGACCCTGTGGGTATATTTTTTATATAACTTCTAAGCACTTCAAAGATAGAATATAATCACTGGAAGTTATTCCAATCTCTAGATACATTTTAGATTTATGTTCAAAGAACCATATTTTGTGCCAAAGAACAAGTCGGAGAGTGAAACAGTCTATATAAGTACTCTTCAGAAATATTGTAGGCCAGTGTAGATGAATTTAAATTCGAAATATTAGCTTTTTAGTTAACGCAATAACCATGTCATAAATTGTGGGGCTCTAGTTAGCTTATGACAGAAGTACCGGGAGGCATATAGGTAAATACTATTACAGTGTTCATGGTTAGTAGTGTCAGGTGTTAAAAGCAATTGCTAATGCCTATTATTTTTACGCTTGCACACGTATGAGCTCTTCTGGTTCAAGTAAATTATATTTCAGACGCCAATTTTGAGTTTGCTTGTTGCCCAGATAATATGTAAAAGAGAGTATATTTATACTAATTGTAATTTAATTCAGCCATAGTATTTTTTGTTCTATAATTGAACATATATACATACACAGGTCCGAGAAGCCTACGTCTCTCAAAAGAAAATTAAGATGTTCAGCAACTAAATGTTATACATAATGGAATTTTTAACTTTCTTTACTTATAACCCAATTCTTAAATAATTGTCTTCTTACAAATGATAAATTTTAAGAGCAATAACAGTATTAATATTTGATGAATCCTTACAGATACTCTTTTCCTGTAACGGAGATATTTAAAATATTTATAAGGATTATAATTAGATTTAAATTTTGATAGAATGCAATTCTATTAAAAGATCATTTAAAGTATACTCTTTAATGTTTAATTTATTCAAATGCTAGCGGTTAGCACGCAATTTCGTAGGCTTTGAACGTATATGATTAATTCGATTCAAGTAGTAATTCAAGTGAATTATATTCCCGACGCCATAGTTGATTTTTTCTTGTTTTTAGTTAGTGTGCACAAATAAAATAAATATACATACATATATCTGAGAAGTCTACATTTATCAAAAGATAACTAAAATGGTTTTTATTAAGTCTTCAAATACTTCATATGAACGCAACTGATTAATGCAGTCAGGCTACATTGGCTAAGTCATAATAATTGGCTAAGTCATCGTTCCTGCTGTTGGGTTGTTTGTTAGAATAACTACCCTATTTCATGTTACATAACGCGTGTGACAGCTGAGGAAACCTTTTTACTGTTGCGCGCTTCATCTGCAGTTGGCTGAATGATGTAGTCAAGCTACATTGGCTAAATCATTAATCGTTCCTACTGTTGGGTTGTTTGTTAGAATAGCTACCCTATTTCATGTTACATAACGCGTGTGACAGCTGAGGAAACCTTTTTACTGTTGCGCGCTTCATCTGCAGTTGGCTGAATGATGTAGTCAAGCTACATTGGCTAAATCATTAATCGTTCCTACTGTTGGGTTGTTTGTTTGAATAGCTACCCTATTTCATGTTACATAACGCGTGTGACAGCTGAGGAAACCTTTTTACTGTTGCGCGCTTCATCTGCAGTTGGCTGAATGATGTAGTCAGGCTACATTGGCTGAGTCATTAATCGTTCCTAGTATTTGTTACTGTTACTTATTGTTGTTTGGAACAGTAGGTTCTATACACATTATACTGACTGTAATATCTTTCTTATATACATAATGTGTCTGTAACCATTATCAAAGTTTGTGAAGATTTATGAGGCCCTATTCAGATAAATCTATTTCTAAAGTAAACAATAATGTACAGAATATTAAAACTAGTCAGCAGTACTGAAGGAGGCAGCCTCGATTACCCAAGAGTAATGTTGGTTTAACATTGTTACGTCAGACTATTGTGCTCTGTAGGTAGATGAAAAATGAAAGACCAGTAACCAAGTTTGTTATTCCTGGGAAAAGAGTACAGAGATTACTTTACAGATATATAGTTGGATAAAATGTAACAAAATAAATTGCAAAAAAATTCTGAATTCCATTAAAACGTACCAAACATTGCTTAGCAAATGGGTAAATATAATTTTGAATTATTTTTATATCTATTTATCTCGAATATTTTTATGCTTATACATATTTAAAGCATGTGTATTTAACATACTAAAATAACGTGAAACTAAATTTAAAGAATACAATATTATCCTAAAAAAGTGTTTACGATTTAATTTAAAAGTAACACAGCATTGTTCCACAGAGCACGCCTGACCCAGGGCTGCGTTAATTGCTAGGTAGGATAACTTCCCCCCTGCACTCCTCCTGCAACCCCCCTGCCATTACTAAACTGCAACCCCCTTGTGTAAGCGTCACCACTTTTATCTCTCCCCTTTATCAAGTCCCTTTCTTCTTTTTTAACGTGAGTGTATAATGTAACACTTTTAAAATTGAGGAATGTTGGGGAAAACACGTGCATATAATCACCGTAATTATATTGTAAAGCGCTTTTTGTAAAAAGAACGTCTAGGTTTTTTATAAAATTATTAAACGTTCAATTTGCCATAAAATTTATCATTTCATAGCTGGTCTAGGTGCTTATCTGACCGACGCATTCCGCATTCAAAGTTTGTATTCCCCCATAAGGATACGGCAGAGATCAACTTTATTTGTATTTAATTCGAAAACAGCTGTGCATTAATAACAGTTAAACAAAAATACACTTTAATTAAAATTTACTTGCTATTATAAACCTTATTAAATTACGTATAGAGAAAAAATCAGCATATTTTGTAAATAAAAATTTGGATAATGTTTTTTTATTTTAATTTTAACAGGGAGACCCCAGTCTTATTGTTTAGTGTTTATTAATGTAAAATAAGGATAAAATTACTATAAAAGGTTACAAAATGTATACCACAACGTTTCGAGGATTGAAGTCTATCCTCTTCGTCAGGTGGTTAGGTGTTAACACGTACAAAAATATAGAACTGAAAAAAGAAATGAGTGAAAGAAAAGGGTTCAAACATACCTAAAAGCTGTTTGGAGTCCTGTTCAGGCATTATCACTGAACAAAGTTGTCAACTACACATCAACAAGTCATCTATATTTAGTCTACTACGTATAAATATGGCTTCTGGTATATGGTATATTGTATATGACAACGATCTGGTTGCGCGTTAAACCAACCATAAATACTCATGTAAAGTTACAGTGTAAAGTTTAAATTTTTTTGTAAAGTGTAAAGTTTAGTGGAATCGGATACGTCCATCTTCATGATTTATAAAGGGTTCAATTTGCGTCCATTAATTCATCTAAGGCAGTAATCTTAATTAATGTGAGATACAAAGCTATTTGAATGAAATATATTGTGGGCCTGCTTAAGCTATATATGTGGGACATGTTTTTGATAACCTGAGGGATGATCAATCCTGCAGTTTTATAAGTATATTGTGTCATGTACAGAACGCATAATGCGTCATTCGGTCGGGTTCCGTTATTTCACCCCATGTTTCTAAATCGCTACTATAGCCACGGAATTGATTGTTTTAACTATTTATGATCATAGATGAGTACGGAGGTACTAAACTAGATAGACACTGTTTGTTTTCCTTGACGACGTCTTATCTTATCAGCATCAGGCATGCTCAGATATCGCTTGCTCATCGTTTCCGCTGTCGCTCAAGCTATTAGTTCTGCATACTTGTCACTGCAATATGGACGTACCTAGCAACATTTTCCAAGTTTACGATCTTGCGAAGTCGAAAAATGATTGCATTTCGTTTTTGCAAAGAGCACTTATATTGCCCACTGAAAAACTATGTCCAGCGGGACACGTAATGGTTTTGAGTGTTTCCGACCGTAGCGATCGTTGGCGTTGCAGGAAAGCCGGCTGCCGAGACAACAATGACATTCCACTGCGTAGTAATACATGGTTACAGAGCTCGAAACTTCCTTTCGACAAAATCCTTCTGTTTTTGTATTCTTGGAGCTTTGAACTGACAAGTGTTAAGTTTCGTGAACGCGAGTTGGAAATTAACCACAACAGAACAGTTGACTGGAACAACTATTTGCGGGAGGTATGTGCGTCGAAACTGCTTGCTAATCCTAAGGTTATTGGTGGTCCCGGCTTAACAGTAGAAATAGACGAGTCACTGTTTGCTAAAAGGAAGTACAATGTAGGCCGTGTTATCCCGCAACAATGGGTGTTTGGTGGCATTTGTCGAGAAATATGCGATTGCTTCCTGTTCACCGTTGAAGATAGGTCTGCTGCTAAACTGTTGCCAATAATTGTCCAACATATTGCTCCTGGAACTGCAATCATGTCTGATCAATGGGCTTCCTACAACGGTATTCGAAATGCAAACCAAAATTACCAACATTTAACGGTGAATCACAGCAGAAATTTTGTCGACCCAATAACGCAAGCTCAAACAAACACCATTGAGCGTTTGTGGGGGACGGCTAAATCTTCTTTCAGACGAAAACACGGAACACAATCAAAGTTGTTGGACAGTTACTTATGTGAGTTCATGTGGAGGAAATCATTACAACGTATGGATAACCCGTTCCAAGCGATCCTCCGTGACATCGCCGCCTACTGGCCTCCACAACAGGTTAGGTTAGGAGGTTACGTTAGGTTAGGTTAGGTTAGGCATTAGTTCACCTCAAACAATCAATTTCGTGGCTATAGTAGCGATTTAAAAACATGGGGTGAAATAACGGAACTTGACCCGTCATTATTCAAGGGGAACAAGTATGAATGATCCATGAAGATCAAAACTTATGGCTTCATTCGATCCCAATTTAAGAATGTTTTACGTTCAATCGAGTCCCTAACCACTGCACCTGGACATACTAAAGAAAACAACAATTAGTAATTGTTTATACATGTATAAATTAATAATTTCGAATCAAAATTAAGGGCTGATTTCGAGCAATGGGTATATTAATATACTAAAATTTGACTTTAAAACATCATCAATAGTATGGCTTAATGATACATATAGATAAGAATAATAGTGCCTCAAAATTACTACAATCAGTATCGTACACTAAAAAAATTCATATTGGGAGAATTAATTTTTTGATTGGTAATAAATTATCTGCTGATCCAAATGGAGTTAAACGTAATCTCAGTACCACGGTCTGTTGAACTTACTCAAAGGTCGATAGAAACTTACTGACCCAAAACTTTGACCTTAATAAGATATAACGTGGTTGCAAATTGTAACGTCCTACTTCGCAGATTTGTCTCTCCTTGGAGTACAATTTTGCGTAGCGAAATCCATATAATCTGTATACCTAAAAGTAGAGTTATTAAACAGTTTTTAGGTATTGCAGGGAAATTTAGCTTTACTGGTAACGCTGTGACTATAATTAATAAGATTATATTAATTATTTTAATATTTATTATATTATTAATCTTTATATTATATATATTATAATTATATAAATATATATATATATATATATATATATATATATATATATATATATATATAAATATATATATATATAATTTCAATAAACATTGAATCACAAAAAAATATATACATACACACACACACGCGCATATATATACAGGGTGGTTATAAATTATTGTACACATTTTAAGATTGAATAAATAAATAACCAATCAACTTAAAAAACATGGAAATTAAATTTAAATTAAAATTTTTTTCTTTTTTTATTAAATAGCAAATTTAAAACAGTTTCATTACCAATGAAGGACAAAAAGATTACTGTTACTCATACTTTTACAAGGAAACTAAACTAATTCCACGTGCTCTCCGAGGTTTGCACGCAAAGTTTTGTAGTCTAAATTCAACCTCACACCATGTGTTTCTGAGCATTTGCTGGAGTTATGCTTCCAATAACCTCTCGAACTCTATTCTTGAGTTCCTCAATATCTTGAACTTTTTGGCGAAGAATCTGTCCTTGGCATAGCCCCACAAAAAAAGTCTAAGGGTGTAATGTCTGGGGAACGTGGAGGCCAAGGAATTGGAGCATCCCGTCCAATCCAACGACCAGGAAACTTGTTATTTAGGTAGTCACGTACTATCTTACCCCAGTGTGTGGGGGCACCATCTTGCTGCCAGTAACCATTTGGTTGTCTATGCTCAATTTGCGGTATTGCAAAAAGTTCAAGCATGTCGAGGTATACCTCTTTAGTGACTGTCGGTTCTGCGAAGAAAAAGGGTCCTATCACTTCATCTATAGCCAATGCACACCAAACGTTTATTTTAGGGCTGTATCTTTCTTGTTCTCGAACATTATGAGGATTTTCAGTACCCCAAAGCCTATAATTGTATCTATTCACCTTACCAGAAACATGAAAGGTTGCTTCATCAGAAAAAATTACTTTTTTTCAAGAAATTGCTTTCTCCAATGTTTATTGTTTGTTCTTCGAGGTCAAGTAATCTAACAGCAAAATCGTAGCGTCCGAGGTTTATCGTTAGGTTTTAGTTCATGTAATAACTGAAATTTTGTATGGATGGAGCTTAAGGTGTTTGTGCAAAATTTTTAAGACTGTTGATCGAGATAATCCTAATTCCAAACTTGCACGCCGAGTAGACTTACCAGGGCTCCCTCGTAAACAATTCTCTTACTTGATCAACAATAGCTTCAGAAACTGGAGGTCTACCAGCACCTTTTCTATGTTGGACACTTCCCGTCTGTTCAAACTGCCTATACCAGCGTTTTATAGAATTGTTACTCGGAGGATTGCGGCCATACTCTAAACGAAAAACCTTCTTTGAAACAGTTATTACAGATCTGCTTTCATGAAACCAAAGAATACACCTTGCTTTTTCTTGCACACTAGCCATTTTGATACTGAGGTTAGTTTAGTGTTTGTTTAGTCAACTGTAATTAACAGCTAGTGTGGAAAGATCCATTGTTGACCAGCTGACTATGTCACAACACAAGTCATTAAGAAGAATCATACCTTACACCCCACAGTTTAAGTGACATTTTTACTTTCTTTTTATAACTACTTTTTATAATTATTTTAATGTGTACAATTATGAATTTTCAGTCAGTATATAAAACTGTTTTAAATTTACAATTTAATAAAACAATTCCCATGTTTTTAACTTGATTGGTTATTTATTTATTCAATCTTAAAATGTGTGTACAATAATTTATTACCACCCTGGTATATATATATAAATATATATATATATATATATATATATGATATATATATATATATATATATAATATATATATATATATATATATATTCTGTGTTGATGTTTTATTTTTATTATGTTCTTATAGCCCTATTTTATATGTTTGTAATTTCCTGAAGACTGATTATTATATTAACATAATTGAGCTAAGTTAATCGGTTTTCGTCTGTGATTAATAGATGACTGCGGTCCTGTAGGGTTAAGCGGAAACTTCTGCTGGGAGGCCAAGCTATTACGTGATTACCTAAGCGGATATGATAGCGTGGCCCGCGGCTTGTTTGAGGCAAGGTTGCCTTGTAGCCTGGTATCCATCAGATTGTCATTACCGGGCTTATAAACTACATCATAACCGACTTAGGTACCGTAACTTATCAGTGAACTATAACATTACGTCGTCAGTACCTTCTAGATACATACATCTAGATAAATATGTTTATTGTTTATAGTAAAATACTAAAATATTTTTTACCACTTGCAGCTTTTACAAGAAATTGTATTCGCTGATTTAATATACTGAGCAATGTTGACGGACTGCAACCAGTCATCCATCAATTAATCTATCATCAATAATTTTCCCTCGCCCAAAAATTTCTTTCCCTATTTAAACATCTCTTTTCCTCTATAAACAATTACGTATCATTTTGTTATTTAGGTGTACAGTCCTATGTTTAAATTGCTGATTTTAACACCAGAATGAATCATATAACAGTGTTACGTTTCCATATGGAAGAATAGTTACTAAATTATGAAATGTCACATAATTTCGTGTGCTATTGCACGTGATAAAATTTATCTTTCATTGCCCGTTTCGAAAGTACTATTGGGGGTAACTCTCTGCTTAATGTGGGATTGCCGATGGCCGAGCGGTCTAATACGTTGGGCTTAGAATCTGAGTTAGAGATAGCGCAGGTTCGAATCCTGTCTGTGACCCATATACTTTTTATCAGTACCATCGATCTTGTACTGTATCGACTCTCCCCCTTATTCTGTTTTATAAGATCCTCGCACAGGCCAGTGGCCCATGAGGACGGGCAGAATAAGGCTTAAAAGGGGATCGGCTTCCCTTAAAAAAAAAAAAAAATAAAAATATCGCGCGCAACAGGTAACTGCAGACGTTTAGTAAAATATATTATTCCCACATTCCAAGTTTATTGATGCCTTATTCAGATAAACGATCATTTAAAATTAATGGTAATATATAAAATATTAAAGGGCTTCTACAAAGTATTAAAGGAGGCGGCCTCGATTACCCGAGGGAGATTAGGTTTAACATTATTACGTAGGAGTATTGTGCTCCGAAGTCAGATGAAAAATTTAGTCCAATAGCTAACTTTGTCGTGCCTGAGCAAACATAATGGAGATTACTTGAGTTCTATATGACGGAGAACAAATACATTAAATATATTTTCTATTGAAAACCCATGGAATTTTATTATTAAGGCGTGAAAAGTAGGTTGTTATTAATGATTAATTATTAATGAAGGTTAAATAGGTTTGTAACAAAATAATAATTCCCTGTAGGGAACACTATTTGTAAAATTTTGTAATAAGGTTTATCAAATCAAGTATTTTTTACATCTGCTTGTTTAATTAATTGTTATTATAAAATGTGTACATATCAAAGGGCTTACCTTTTTCAAACAACAAACCTAAAAGTTTCAAAAATATTTACCACTATAAAATATATAATGCTTTTAGTACCAGCTAATTTTTTATAATAAGGTTTATTAAATCAACTATTTTTTAAATCTGCTTGTTTAATTAATTGTTATTATAAAATATATAATTTATTATAAAACCATAAAATAGGTTTTAAACCACTATAAAATAAGTTGGCCCAAATTGTTTATCCCTAAGTACTAAACGGAAAGTAAAAGTAAAATATATAAGCTTCTTAATTTTAAAAACAGTTATCATTTTAGTTTTTTTTAAACTTTAGAGAATGAAATAATAACAATAATTTAAGAAAACATTGGTTAGCTAAAGTTAATTTATTGCGTTTTTGGCTGTACTTTGTCGTTCATAATTTTAGATATTAACAGTAACCGACCACTACGTGCAGAAAATGATTCAACTGAGTCACGTACTATCAAACTGTCACTTATCGTTCAATCGAGTTGTTACCTTAAAATGTGCGGGGATTAAGGAAGAGTAAATTATATGTTATTCACAATTGAAAGCAAACGCCTTGATTTACAGAGGTTCAGTAAGGCACCGAGCAACGCAAAACAGTCCTCTGATAATTTAATCTAAAAATTGAAATTTGGAATTTGTTTCTCCACATAATAGTCCATATTTATTAATATAGAATGGATGTAAAATATGTTATGTGAATATATTTTATACAATGAAATAAAATTAATGTTCTACATAATTATTTCTCATTGTCTAGAGTTTTATTCTATTAATTGTATTGGTTATCAAAGTGTAACATATTTTATTTTTGTAAGTTGAATTATTGTCATGTTATTTTTTACAACCAAGAATGTAATTATAATTTTTAAACCTTGTAGCTTTTTTGTACGTCGAATTTTTCAATTAATTAAAAAGTATATATTAAAAAAATATTTTAATACATTTTGGAAATATACTAAGTATAAAGTATTTAATTTAATTTTCAAACGAGTGTCACCGAAATCACCAAACAACATACTTTCTTAAAATGAGAAAAAAACTAGTAAATCCATGGTTTTATGACATTAGATATAATATTATGCCTCACCATCAATTCAACCCAAATATCGTGTTGTGACCCTATAAATAGGGTATTTGCCTATCAGTAATCAAAACCAGACACTAATGGATTTATCGCTGAAAATATAAGGATTTTTATGTATTTTTATCTGTTTCTTAGTATCTATATCGTAATTAATCATTGTGTAACTCTAACCATCAATAAAAATAATAATAACGAATTAACACTCATTTTAATTATCGTCCATTTCTAGTATAGGTGTAGTTAAAATATCTGGAAAATAATAATAATAATAATAATGGCTGTCCTTAATGTAACATAAAGCATTTCCACAGGAGGGTTCACTTTATACCAGCCCCTCCAGTTTACCTAGTTAAACTCACAGTGAGAACAGATAAACCCGATGTGTCACTTAACTCTGGGCAACTTTATGGATGTCCAGGAGCGGCACATCACTAACCGCTAATGTAGAGATTCTGGGTTGCAAGAGTAATTCGATAGGTCTTGTCTACTGCGGAAGATGACAGTTGGAGTTGGTGGAGTTTGTTCCCTAAGAGTCAAAGATTCTTGCTAGCCGCAACAAGGGTGTGCTACCCCCTGCCTGCTTTGACTGGAGGGGCTGGTTCATAGCTGGCTTATCCTTCTTCCTGGGGTACATGACTTGAGATTAGTGCCCTAAACATTTCCACATATCGACAGGAGGCGGCCCCTACTCGGAAACCTTCCTCATCCAAAATATCCTATCACTCCGGAAAAATAGTACTAAGGTACTGCAATTTTCTGTGTTTATTGTCCTGAGAGAAAGTAAATTATAAAGAATACCCATTTGTGTCGTTCTCAAACAAACCAAGTTTTTACCAAATACTAGTGAAATTTATCAAGTTAAAAACATATTTTTCGGTACTCTCCTACCAGAAATACAGTAAATATAAACAACTATTACATGAAATTATCCTGACAATTACTACACTCGATATTGTCATATAATCACTATACAGTATAGCGCCAACAAAAGAGTTTAAATAATACTTATAAATTGTCTTGTTCTCCTCTTGTGCAGTGCAATGTAAACGTATCAGAACATCAAGGTTAGTTTTGATTATATTTAATACTGCATCCGTGAATTATTTATGTTCTAACAAAATGAAATTCCTTCCTTTCAGCGGCAAGGTTTTATGCAGAATTTATGGATTCCGATGAAATACTTGCGTCATTCATCCCGTAACATTCATATTGTTTGAACATAACTTGGGGATATTAGCTTTGACGTAAATTGGGTTGAACTATTATAACGTATCTAAAGAAATGTGATCTAAAATTTCAAATGTTTCACTTAAATTCATTTATAATCTCAATATTAAACTCAATACGTATAAACCCTCATCCTTCTTTGAGTTCTTACTAAGGGAAATAAAAAGATGTGAATAACATAGCAGCATTAAAATTGATTTTCCTATCGAGAATAATATACAGGATGTTCCGTTAGACAAAAATAAGTTGACCCCCTCATTGAAAGTTTGAAATACAGATATGTGTCTATAAACAAGGAAATGGCACTTCATTTAAATTTTTTGTCAGGTTTATTTTTTCGTGGATCATAATGGCGACCCATTAAAAAACCGTCCTTTATGTCATCACAAACTAGAGCAGTAAGAATGATGAATACATTTTTCATTGAGACAGTAAATTGTCCCGTACGAAGAAGTGATATTTATTTCATAAAGATTTTATATGTGTGGCTTTTTTAAATGTAGGTTAAAGTTGAACACGAGTTAAGTTATAGCTTTTATCTACGACGGTATGCAAGATTTTATTAACATATCTATTGCTGTACATTTAGTAATACAATCATACTATATAAAAATTAAAAGAAAATCTGTTAGTTGTGTAAACTTATTTAAAGTAGCTATGGGACTATATGCCTATACAAACTTTTAGTTACAAAAATATGAACGTTGTACTCCAATTTTCATGAGTTAACATAAATAGTACTTATTGTATTTCAAAGTTATATCTAATAACTAATTATTAATCAATTCAACATTCTTTATTTTATTTAATAAAATTTGGTACATTTAGTTTTATTGGAAGCTTAAGTTGTAAATTAAACCACCTCCACATTACATTATTAGTCTCTTTATTGCTTTTCCAGGTATGAAAACTTTTGCTTTTGAATTCTTTATCTGCCTTCAGAACAAAATGCTTTAATGTAACAATGTTAAACCAAAACTTCCCTTGGGTAATCAAGGCTGGTGCTTATAATCTGCGAAAGTCCTTTAATAATTCATAAATCAATATTAGTTTGTAACTTCATAATTTTCTTGGCGCAATAATACGTATCACACATACTTGAATATCTAGAACATAAATAGACACTTGCAGAATGAGTTAGAGTAAATCATGTTAACAATCAAACCAACACAGGGAATAATGTATGATTCACTCCAGCTCGACTACATTACTCAGTTTGGGTGAAGCACATAAAGGCACAATGAGTTATCCAGCTGCTTCACGTCTTATGTAGCAGCCACACTAACATTTTCATTATCACTAAGTATATCCACTTGCTTTGAGTTAGAGATATGCTTGTTCAAGCTGTCTTCAAATTTGCATTGAATATAAGGAGCATTCATTCACACACCTAGTCCTTTAAGTGTATATTTTCCACACAAACACGTTTTAATAGAATGCACTGCGTCCAAAATTGAAAACATCTAATTGGAATAGTTACTAATGCAATTAATTTAGTTTTCCTTACGAGAAAAGAGCAATTTTAAACAAGCACTATTTAAAGAAGATGGTAAAACAAAATATAATTTTGTAATGAAAAGCATTAATTCTTTTCAGAATTTTAAAATTGCAAATCCTGAAATTCGTTGAACATGTATCTGTCACAAAGTATAAAACACCATTGAATTTATCAAGGATAAATAAATATTTCTCTATGACAAACTTATAAGACGTGGTTGTGAAGCGGCAAAATATTGAAACATCGCTGTTCAAGATAAGGGTTACAGGTTATTATAAATTGGCCACTGACTTAAAGCTAAACTTTCAAGCCCAGAGGAAAACATCTCATTATTGAGATAGTATAATTTCTATTCTATATTATTCTTTCGTAGTAAAAATGTTACTACTCGTACATAGTTATTCCGGCTCAGTCGGATGAAATAGGTAAAAGTTTTGGCAAACAAGAAGTTATTAATTGATGCTCGGAGAATTTACGTACTCAATATTGTAAAAGTTGTTCAGATAAATAATATGGAGAATGTTAAAAGCACTAGAGAGCACTTTATTATTTCTACAGGTTCGTATACAGTGGAGTTGGAAATAGGTTTGGACGACCGCCATATTGAAACGAAATGGCTTACCACGCTGGCCATCAAACTTAGCAGATATATTGTACTATCTAATACTTTGCAAGAATGTGTCGGAATATATATTTTTAGCATTAATTATGATATAAATGAGATACCACACAAACGGAAATTTCAAAAATTTTTCATCCAGTAAAATTAGTATCCTCCTCGTCAGCCATGATCTCGGCCAGCTTGGCTAGACATGGGGTTCTCTTACACAATTAGGCAAATGTGATACTAGAAATATTAGTAATATTTAGTACCTAAGCCTATTTAGATATAAGGAGGTTGACTTTAATACCCTAACATTCATGTTTTTAGATTCTATATACCTATTATGCACCCTTAACAAATAGCACTCAGGTTTTAAAACTTTGCAGGATTTTACCATTTTAAATCCTTCTTGTGGTGTCTGTAATTTTTATTTTTTTGGCTGGAAGTCCAGTAGCTGTGACGAGCTTTTTTATTCTTAGCCACAGCTGGTGTTGTCGGCTGCCCTGTATTTCTAACCTTTGCATTCCTAAGATAATTTGTCAAAAGGTTTAGATCCTCTCTTCTCTTGGAAACCTGCTCTCAGTTAGCACGTCCTGAACAATATTCTGCGGTCAGAGATTCGCTTCGTTCTTCAAAGGTGAATGTCCCGCTCCCTAAAGATCACGGCAGTGGCGCATGAAATCCTTGCCTTTCCAAAAGTCGACGTGCATTATAGTTTTATTTTAGGTCCTAATATCTTTTCCTAAATTCAGTGATAACCTAACGCTAAAGTATAAAAAGAGTAGTTCACACTTATTGGGAACTTTTGATCTGTGAAAATTATTGCTGGGGTAAGCAAGCGGAATATTATATTTTAAGCATAAAAGTCATCAAAAATTTTAATCTTCTTTTATAAATTGGATACCGCACAATTTAAAGGTTTTAGAATTGAGCAGGATTAATGTTAACTACCACATATTAGAGCCTGAAGAGTCAGAGTGGCTCAAAACTACCGCAGTGAAGAGCTAATGGATAACAACAATATAGTCTTGTTTACTTTAATTATCTCTGAAAGGACGGCACTGTGCATCATATTACAGTCTGAAGAGCCAGAGTGGCTCAAGACTACAGCAGTGAAGAGCTAATGGATAGCAACAATATAGTCTTGTTTACTTCACTCACCTTTGAAAGGACGGCACTGTGCATCATATTACAGTCTGAAGAGCCAGAGTGGCTCAAGACTACCGCAGTGAGGAGCTAATGGATAGCAACAGTATAGTCTTGTTTACTTCACTTACCTCTGAAAGGACGGCGCTGTGCATCATATTACAGTCTGAAGAGCCAGAGTGGCTCAAGACTACAGCAGTGAAGAGCTAATGGATAGCAACAATATAGTCTTGTTTACTTCACTCACCTTTGAAAGGACGGCACTGTGCATCATATTACAGTCTGAAGAGCCAGAGTGGCTCAAGACTACCGCAGTGAAGAGCTAATGGATAGCAACAATATAGTCTTGTTTATCTTCACTTATCTCTGAAAGGACGGTACTGTACATCATATTACAGTCTGAAGAGCCAGAGTGGCTCAAGACTAACGCAGTGAAGAGCTAATGGATAGCAACAATATAGTCTTGTTTACTTCACTTATCTCTGAAAGGACGGCACTGTGCATCATATTACAGTCTGAAGAGTCAGAGTGGCTCAAGACTAACGCAGTGAAGAGCTAATGGATAGCAACAGTATAGTCTTGTTTACTTCACTTATCTCTGAAAGGACGGCACTGTGCGTCATATTACAGTCTGAAGAGCCAGAGTGGCTCAAGACTACCGCAGTGAAGAGCTAATGGATAGCAACAATATAGTCTTGTTTACCTCACTTACCTCTGAAAGGACGGCGCTGTGCATCATATTACAGTCTGAAGAGCCAGAGTGGCTCAAGACTACCGCAGTGAAGAGCTAATGGATAGCAACAATATAGTATTGTTTATCTTCACTTATCTCTGAAAGGACGGTACTGTGCATCATATTACAGTCTGAAGAGCCAGAGTGGCTCAAGACTACCGCAGTGAAGAGCTAATGGATAGCAACAATATAGTCTTGTTTATCTTCACTTATCTCTGAAAGGACGGCACTGTGCATCATATTACAGTCTGAAGAGCCAGAGTGGCTCAAGACTACCGCAGTGAAGAGCTAATGGATAGCAACAATATAGTCTTGTTTATCTTCACTTATCTCTGAAAGGACGGCACTGTGCATCATATTACAGTCTGAAGAGCCAGAGTGGCTCAAGACTACCGCAGTGAAGAGCTAATGGATAGCAACAATATAGTCTTGTTTATCTTCACTTATCTCTGAAAGGACGGCACTGTGCATCATATTACAGTCTGAAGAGCCAGATTGGCTCAAGACTACCGCAGTGAAGAGCTAATGGATAGCAACAATATAGTCTTGTTTATCTTCACTTACCTCTGAAAGGACGGCGCTGTGCATCATATTACAGTCTGAAGAGCCAGATTGGCTCAAGACTACCGCAGTGAAGAGCTAATGGATAGCAACAGTATAGTCTTGTTTACTTCACTTATCTCTAAAAGGACGGTACTGTGCGTCATATTACAGTCTGCACGCTAAGTATTATGAAGGGTTTCCTTAAAACATCCTGCACTTATTTATTCGACATAATGCTATCCTTCCATTAGTTATACTTATAATATTGTGTACTATTTACGACACAACACTTGGCTTCTTATGATATACCATAATGAGTTAGCGTTGTTTCGTAATATTTTTCCTGATCTTTTTTGTAGATGTATTTCAATATGGGAAACGGAATCTATTTATTCAGGTATGGATGATACTCCCGCTTGTTTCTCGTCAAATTAGATAATTTTTATGAAATATTAAGTTTGTAATAATTCTAATAAAGTCTGTTCAGTACATATTATGAAAGGAACATATTTTACTTGGAGAAATGTTATGGTTTATATTTTAAAAAATATAAAGGAATATCAAATTTAATAAAGTTTTCAGAAGAACTAATGAAATAATTCATTTTCATCTCTCTTTGATTTTACACGTATACACAAAATATGAACTCAAGAATTATATTACCACATTAATTTACTATTATTTGTGGCCTGTATGAGATTTATGTAACGAAACAGACTAACAACAAAATGTTAAACTAAAAAAAAACAGATTATAAATACAGTAAATGAGTCCATCTTCTATATATTGAAAGATAAAGAGTGCTGTTTGGAATACTTATCAAATGGTAGCTTATATTTTAAGATGTGAAATTGTGGTTTAATCTTATAAATCTAAATTTATAAATAACATACTCGCACAGCTAATTTATATTATGAATAAAAATCCAAAATAATCCAAATACTGTTACAAGTGTACACGATCTAAATATACATCTAACATAATTACATCTTGTTAAGTGAATAGTCAAATTTTAATTTAAAAGACAAAGTATTTACGCTTATAGAACGTTTTACGTCATGCCGTTGGTTAAAATACATAGGTCCAATTTATTGGAAGGAATGTTTAAAATTAATTTTGAGAACTTTCTGGAGTTTAAATGTTCTATTATTATATAATAGATTTGTCGAGCCAGTGTTTCCACTTTTGACGTAAAAAATCCTTTTATAAATAATATAGATGTTCGATTTGAAGAATATTAATTTAATGTGTCATATAATGGATGTGTATTTCTATTATTTTTTATAAGTAATTATTACGATAATGTGATTTGAGTTTTCTTAATTTTCAAAATTTTAGTCTTTTAAGCACCTCCCAAACATTGCATTGCGTACTGAAGTCTCGATTGTACAAGAGCAAAATAAAGGGCTTTTAAGTGAATGAATTGCAAAAGTTTCTTAAACAGTAAATTTTCTTTATTGTTGGTTTAGTTTTACTATGTTAAGTTTGTAAGTGTTTTTACAATTAAAATAGTCTAATTTTACTAACTGATTTTAGAAAACTAACAAGACATTTTAAAATTAAAATGTGAAAACAAGGTAAAAGTAGAGTTCAGTATTACCAAGAGCACTGGATACAAGTGAAACATAATCTGTGAAATAAGAAAGAGGGAACTCTGGAGTTGATTGTGTCTGGGAATTCACGGGAAGAGATTTCCCTGGAGTAAAGTGAATTGACTTTATTAGCTGAACTATTTACATGCATTTCAATTAGTTGTACACGTCCACCGAGAGAGAGAGATTGTTTAATGAGGTACAATTTATAAATAGACACACACACGAGTGCGCGCGCACGTGCACACATACAGGTACAGGATGTTCCTAAAATAAAAAAGGTAGAAATACACCACGCCACGTATCACGTAACAGAATTCATTGACTTTGCATGCCAAATTTTAAATATATATAGTGCATTTTACGACGCTACACATGCTACTAATTTATATGTTAAAATGTCATACGCTTGTACTAAATTCGTCTACAAGTTCATTTTTACTGCAATTTATTCATTGTCAACATGGTTACCCGTAACATCAATGTAAACATGTAAACAACGCTCACCCAAATCCAACGATCATTGAACTCTATACGATTTTTGTATTGAAGTAAACGTTTATACAAAATTTAAATAAAATTCTATTGGTATTTTTTTCGAAATATCGAGTGGACAGACAGACAGGTAGAAAAAGAGACAGGGAGACAGAAATGAAAATTTTAACTCTCCGATTTATAGACAACAAGTCTTCTAAGGCAGAAGTATCGTGATAGTATAAATAAATAAATACTTTAGTTATCATATTCTTATGTTTGTAACGCGATTTAATGGATAAGATGATGAATGAATTACGAAACTAGCTGCATGAGCATAAAACTAAAACGCATTTTTAGTTTTCTTTCCACAAAAAATACTTTTATATAAATAATTTTCTGTGCAAAAACATTTTTAAATATATAAGCACACGAAACTAAAGGTTTAGCCTACACTTTAGTATCCTCAGTAATTTCCATGCTCTGTACAGTAGTTTTCACAACGTGGAAATACCACTCACTTGTTGTTTTGTGCAGCAGGAGGAGGAGTATAAAATGTATGAACTATCGGAAAAAATATAATATTAAAATATATAGCAGTACCTAATTTTTAACAATAATTCAAATTAACATAAAAATAATTAACAAGTAATAAAAGTACACAGTTGTTAAGTTGAGAAATATAATGTTAAACTATGTGTAATGACGCCATAATAAATAATATAAAAAAAAGTAAAAAGGGTTTTTTTACAAAATAAAAAAAAACTATCCTATTAAAATAATTCATTTCATTGTTCCTAAAATTCATATTTAAGACCTGAGTCTTAAATATGAATTCTCCAACAATAAAATATTTAATGAGTTGGAACAATTCCAGTTGTCAAACTGCTGCTTGCCAATAATGAACTTTGCTCCTTTTCATTGTTAGTGAACGTCTCTCTTTATTTCACTGCTCATTGTTTTAAAAAGAAGTTTATGAACCATTATAGATAATAAAAATGTATCTGATTAAGAATTTCATATAAAACTGTTAGGATTTTAAATAATAATAGAATAAAACAACGCCATTCTGCATAGTCTTTATAAACTAAAATACTTTATTCTACTGGTTGTGCAAAAGAGAGCCTTAAGGGTAATGACAGGAGACCCATCTAGAGCACATTGTAGACCGATCTTCAAAGAACTTGGAATTTTTACCTTGCCAGCAATGTTTGTACTCGACTGTTTAAGTTATGTCTGATGCAATATTGGAAACTTTCCAGCCTTTGAAGATATACATGAGCATAATACCAGACATAGTCAGGATATCTTCACTAAATTTCATAAATACGTAAGAACTCAAAAATGTTTCAGGTGGTATCAGTGAAGCTTTTCAATCTTTTACTTGTTGACACAAAACTGTAAAGACTTCAGACAAAAGCTCAAAACATTTCTTACCAACAACCCAATTTACAGTTATTTGGAGTTTTCTGATATTATAAATCTTTTTGAATAATGTATAAAAGTTGTAATTTCTTTGTATGTAATTTAATGTTTACTCTAAAACTAATTTTTGACACTATTCCATATAATATGATTACCACGCATAAAGATTGTTTGAATCTTGACTCTTTGACTATTGGCTCTATTATCTAGAAATTTTCCAAAACTTCTCTGCCGCGATCTTCATGATGGTACTAAAATGACACAGATAGCTTTAAAATGACATTCTTATTCATGCAGCTTCATATCAGCACTGAAAGTATATCTTCTTCGTCAGCAATTCTTTTTTGATAGTCTTATGGCAATATTGAAGATTCGTGGAATTTACACTTAATATATTACCAGCTTCTACTGGCTAAGCTGGTTACTCTTTATCGGCAATTCGTGGCAGACGTTAGGTTGTACAAAACCGTATCCAGCCCGTCCTTGTAAAATAGCAACACAAGGCTTCCTAGCAACCCTGCGATATACATCTTTCCAGTGTATATATTTAATTTCATGTGCAAAAATTGATAAACTGATATTTAATACTTATCTGTTTACCTCACACATCTAAGCCGTTGAGCTACTATATTGACACAGCAAAATTTCAATTCAATATTCTGTGTAGTAAATATACTTTTTTCCGTTTCATCGCAACATAAATTATACTTCAATATTCACTAAACGTGCCCAAGGAAATTAAATTCGCCATCTTTGTAATTTTTCATATTTTTCTATCGTTTATACTGCCCTGCTCAGTAACTGCTCTGAGCAGTATTACTATTTTAAGTAAGTGGACTTATCTCAGTTGTTTCGATAATGGAAAATGTTACGTAAAAGATTTATTATTTATTATTTAAAGCGCAAAACAATAAAGCATCATTACAAAGAAAACGTAAATGATTGGAAGAAACAAGTTGAACAGGTAATCAAAATAAATTATAATTATAGGTTTATTTCTTCACTAAACAACTACTTAGTCTGTTATAATACTATGGAAAAATAACACAGACTTATATCTGGGCCATAATATTTCATTCTGAGGATCATATTTACAGGTAAGAACATTGAAACAGTTTCAAGTTATTATCCAATATTGTCTGAGAAGTTTATTTTATGAGAAATTAAGTCATTTTGTACGTTGTATATTAAAATGCTCCACAAAACGAATCATCCTTAAGTAGGAAAACTCAGATGTTACCAAACGTTGACATAAAAATATTTTTTAAAGATAATTAATTAAGTGACTGAAGTGAAACAAGATTTCATACGAATAACTAACAGAACTGGAAATATTAATATGAAAATACGAAGGAACGGTGAAAAGAAAGAAAGTTAAAGAACTGTAAAAAAGTTATACAATTTGTCAAATTTTCAAAAGTGTTCATTATACAGTTTTGAGACTATGGTGTATGAGTTTGTGTTGAACTAGAAGTATAGTTTAGAATTTTTATATTATGCGTGCTTAAAATATATGTTCCAAAAGTCTTGTACGATTTAGGTTAGACAGGTGAGGTTATAAGTAGAATAGTGACCCATATAGCTATCTTATTGTATCATATTTTTATTGTGTCCTTATAACATACAATCTAGTTTAATTAATTTGGTCTTAAGTTATGTCATAAAATGAATTACATTAAAAGTTGCTTCCATTATAGAGGAAAACTTATGACAGACCTGAGAATTTAGAGTTTATCCGCCCTATCTTCAATAAGCGCAGCGTCTGAAATCGTACACAGACTTGTCTCCTAGAATACTGTAATGGCGCCATCCACAGGATTTATCCCATGTATCTATTTATGTAAACTGTAATATGTGATTTTAATACACATAGAGATTTCTGATCTCTCAAAATAATTGTTTTAACATCCATTAGTATTTTGATGTTGATAAATCTTATGATTTTAGTGTAATAGCAATTTTATCTAATCAAATTATAAACTAGAAAAGAAATTACACTGTAATAAAATACTTGAATTTAAATGTAGAAGGACATAACAGAGTGGTTATTAACACTCGTAACTTTATTAAAATGGACCTTTATACATTATATAACGTATATCCTATACATCACAGCATGTATATTCTATGCACTATATTAATACATTATATTATGTATATTGTATACATTATAGCAATTTCACCTATGTAAATCATTTTATCATAACATAATGATGCGTTTTTTAATACTGTTATACATTAGATGTATGAAACAGTTACACTATATTAGTCATTCTTCTTAATATAATGTAAAATATTCAAAGATTACTCACAACTCAATATAAATGGTAGTAGACAACACTAGATACTAATGTAAAAGCATATTTATTCTGAAAGTGAATAATTCCGGATGCATGCTGAACAGTTAGTAGTCAAGAGAACAAGACAAACGATGTGAACTTTGCTTGAATATGTTCCACAACCACACCAACACTCACGTCCGCCTCCCACGGTGCCATCCATCATGTTGTGATGGCTAGACGTAAAGTTGAGCTCACGTATTCAACTAAATAGGTGGATTCCGTAACTAACACATTGAAAACTAACATGGAACGTCAGCTCGTTGCTTTGCTGTTCCTCCGTTGTGATGGGTAATGGTAAAGTTTTTCTCACTTATGCCATTCATTAGATGGAGTACGTAACTAACTAAAAAATAGCAAGGTAACTTCTTACTCCAGTGTATTGGTGTGCCACCACACGTGTTTTGATGGATAAAGGTAAAGTTTTACTTACGAATTGAATTCAGTAGATAGAGTCTGTAAGTAACAAATTGTAAGCCAACACACTACTTTAGAATATACTCTACCTTTCCTCTCGTAGTATGTAAAGGTAAAGTTTATCTCAAGAAATTTTATTTGTGGGATGAAGTCTGTAAGCAACAAATTAAAGCTTAATTGTGGTAGTAGAAACAGACACATGGGGTCTTTTCACACACCCAGAGTAAACAGAGCATGTTTTGAAAAATCTTTCGTATTTTTGGGTCCAAAGTGTTGTAACCGGCTACCTCTTGTTAGCATTAGATAATATATATGACTTTTTGAAGGTGCAAAGGTAGATGAACTATTGTTTTGTTAATTATAAGAATGTAATAAAGTAGCATTGTTAACGTAAGTTGAAGGAAATGTTTAGTTTTTGCGTTATCATAGATAAGAGAACGAAGTGCAGTGATAAGTTTTTGTTTATTCTTGTATTTATTGAGAGTTTGAATGCCAGCCACAGGAGCCACACACATTGACATGACATTAACAAGCAACTGTAGTTATAGTATTTTTTGTTTTGCAGCTGCTATCATAATTTGTAAGATGGCAGTATTTCCTTATAAGTTTTTTGTTTGTTATTTGTGAAAATTGTTGGAAATAAACTATTCTCATTCTTAATCTTATTCTAGTAATGTTCTGAAACGAATACAGCAAACCTTGAATAATAGTTGTAGTAAAAGCTAACAGATTGTTCAAATATTAATGTTATGTATCTGGTAGTTATGAAGATATTGGTTGCGGTTACTGCAGAAGCAATGGGGTCTACGTATATAGTAGCAACGCAAACAGTGGTTTTGGCTGACATAATTATGCCTATTTCGTACAAATTACAAGCTAATTAACAATTCCTTCCTCATCGGGAGGAGCATCGCCTTTGCTGTCATTGTGAGATTTTTCCCGAGTGACAAAGACGTGGAATCAAACTATAATATGAAGCATATCAATATAGGGTTATGGCGAGGTGTTGCCAACTGTAAAGGAAGAACAACTAGTGATGGGATAATCGATTGGGTTTCAACAACCGAACACGTTTTCCTGGTCATCAATATACAACCCTTTCCGTCTTTCTTAATCCTTAACTTTCATGATTTAAATTAAATTAACACCTGTGTACACTATGGCACAGAACTTGTGCCTAAAATAATAGCAATATAAAAATATGCAGACAATCTAACGCTGATGAACAAAATGGATTTAACATCCGGAACAAAGCGACACATCGTCGCATCGAATCATTCTGAGAATCGGCTGATATGACAATGTAGAAATGCCGCCAGGTGAAGGGGGAAGTGAGGGGGTGGTAACCGCCCATAACATACAGGTAATATGTAATGTCCACCTACAATTTGGAACCTCTATTTATGAATGTCTGGTTTCATTCCACCACATTCATTATTTGGAACATCAAATCAAATCAGTTTTTAATTGCCGGAACATTATACAACGCATGGCAAACGTCATATTTTTACTGGCTAAAATTTTTGTCAAACACACCACAAGAAATCTCATTCAAACATACAATTTTGCAAACGTACCTACATCCATTCATTCACCAATTATTCCCACTTCCAGTGACGAATTTAGTCAGTCTTTTTAATTAGTGGTCTTCCAATCATAAGCAAAAAACTCGTCAACATTATAAAATGTTTGTGACACTAAAATGCGTTTCAAACGAGTTTTTAACACTTTGAGTGTTGAAGTGTTTTTAATTGAATCTGGTAACTTATTGACGAATTGAACACCTGCCTGTGAAGGCAAGCGTTCTTAAACCACCGTTCTGTGTCTACCAGTTCGGTAGTTATCTCTGCCTCTAGTCTCATACATATGTATGTCTCGGCCTTTCGTCATGGCACATTTAGACATACAAAACATAGTTGTTTCCAAGATGTAGAGACTGGGCAGCGTCAACAATTGCAAATTTTTGAAGGCTTCCTTGCACGACTCTCTAAATTTCAACTTAGCGATAATGCGGATCGCTTGTTTTTGCAGCTTGAACACTCTCAGGAATTGATTGTTTGCACAGGCTCCCCACAACACCAGCCCGTAAGTGAGGTGGGGGTAAATCAAGCCATAATACGCCATCATCAGAACTTGAGTCGGGCAGTATTTGGCTAGAGACCTCAAAACATAAATGCCTGAGGCCAATTTGGAGCATTATACTTTGTAACAGTCTATGGAATAATATTTTATCCGCAATAAAATATTTTTCAGCTCAAAACGTTCTGCAGATAGTAATTGAGCAGGAAATGACAGAAACAGAATTATAAAAATGTTCCTGAGGGCTATAAATAATGTAATATATTGAAGCTCTAAAAATAACAGTAACTATCCAATATTTGATCTTAATTTATAAAGATAGGGTTCAAATATTGGGTATTTTAAAATATACATAAATGAACCGCTTTCTAAAATCCACGAGAGAGAGATCTACTGTAAGATGTTGTAGTCGAAGGTGAAACAATTGTCAATAAAACGCTACTGGTTATTTCCAATCTTATTTCCTCTTAATCCTGTAAAGACCCGTGAACTACATTTTTAATACACCAAGACTCATTATAGTTTAACTATTTTCAAATTGACTGCATTACTTCTAGACATACAAAAATGTCTTATTGAAAATCCTCAATTTAATATTAGGAATAAAGCTATTCCATTATTACAGAACAGTGAATGATATTCAGTAATCTATACCGATTTCAAAGACGTATATTTAAAAACATTAGAATGATATTAAAAAACATTATGAGATTCATTAAAATATTGGAGACTTAATGGCTCCGTGGAATTTGAGTCAGCTGTTTGTGACATCAGTTAATGCACAGAAGCACTGCTCCAATGTTTGCACTCACTTAGTCACTTCAGAGGCACAAAACCATTAACAACCATCAAGCAGATAATGCAGCATCAACTGATATTCAAAAATTATTGGAAGTCATTATATATTCTTGGCTCCTAACAGATAATACTTGAAGATAATACGGAAGCTATTTGGTTTTTTCTTTGTAATGCAGCAATACCGCAAACGCTTTTACCAAGTGTACTATACTTATAATTGAGTTATTCCACTCTTCACATCACACAAAATCACCGTAAAAGCTTTTGATGAGTTAGGAAATAAGGCAATGGTTTTCATCCTCTGATATTTGTGCAGCTATAGATTGCATAGTTACAGAAGTATACGAGTATAAATTATCTCATACAGCAGATAAGAATGCTACATAAGTATTGTAATAAAGCAGCTTAACGCAGCATACACATCCATATGTTCTGGTCGATAACAGATGAAGGAGACCGTACTTTATGTAATTAGCTAATTGTGTTATATACGATTCAAGGTATAAATAGATGTACATATGAGTCCTATAGGTATGTTACCTACGTATTACTCTTTAACTCATGTATTCAAATCGTTACGTATGCAGTGCATTTATACTCATCATAATTTGGAGTAATACTTGAACCTAATTTATGGTAGTAATTTGCTCCACTACAAGTAATATGGTAAGAAAGTAATCCTACTGATTTAGTGTATTTTGATAGGACTCATACGTCAGTATAAACTCTACCTGGTTAACGTAACGCAGAGATGTCAAGTAGTTTAGCAGGGCGAACGTAATACTGACGAGATTCTTAAAATTGGACTGAAGACCCTCGGGAAATCTGTCTCGCAGCTCATCTCATCCAACAGATGCACTTCATCCTTCATCTCGTCTAGGCTTGAGAACTCGCCTGTTTAGGCACTAAATAAGAGAATCAGAAATTTAACTCAATGTAAAGAATGTGCACAGACTTCACCTTTTCAACAATTTTCAAAACAATAAAACGTCTTTTCAAATCACGGTATTAATCTCCATACACAACTACGTATTTCAACACTACACTCTTACATTTTGCACCAAGTTCATTAACACTATAGTCATTCTGTTAAGAAAAATATGTTCATCGGTTTACAGAAATATATTTCTAACAATTTTAGTTTGTAGATATTTGAATCCCTTTTAATAAAAATATATATGCTTTATTCAATTTTTTGCTGCTTTTAAAGGCATTTCATCAGTTTGTACTGTAAAGAAATTATTTTCAAATATGTATTACGATGTTACCTAAAATACATTTTTAATTAATTTACAATGTATTTATTTACCATACTTTTAATACGTGTAATTAAATAGGGTTCAAAAAGATCTCAATAATATGTGGTGCCCATCAAATATCATAATAATTAAAATTGCGTGGTGGGAAAAAATTATAGACAAAGTTACGAAATTCCAAGGTCGGACAAAAAGGTAGTCATTAAATGCTTTTGTATTTTGAGTGTTAATGTCTGAAATTTTACTACTCCAGCTCCATTAGAGTGTCTGATGTTCTTTATCTTTACAGAATTTATTCTTTTTTTTTGTTTAAGTTCTCTTCTGCAGACACATATTATGAATTCTTTTAATGGATTTCAGATTTCCAAATCAGTATTTTGTGAACTTTTTACGTCCTTTTCACACAATTAAAACAACAGTGAAGCCTAGTTTATAAAGCGATGCAGTTTAAAATATTTCCTTTATGACCTGTCACAACAGCCTTATAGCCACCTAGTTCAAGGGCATTTTAAGGACAAATATGTTTGGGCATCGTGGACGGTTCTGTGTTGTTTATGTACACGTCACTGTTTTATGTACCACAAGTTTGAATTCTACAACGAATAGACTTCCATATGGATATAATTTTCTCTCTATACATCCAGAATATTACAAAATATTATGAAGCAGTAGTATCATAATTAAAAATCTATATCTGTACCTTCAATTGAGGCAATGAATAAACATTCTCAATGTGTAGTTTTATAGAATATTTCATAACATGAGAATTACGTTCAATTTATGCAAAATTAATAGTATCAAAACAAGGAACAAACATTTTTTCCCCATATAAGTTCGAAGAAAGGTAGTTTTCATGTGTAACCCATGTCATGTGATACCAGCCATCTTGAAGTATTCAACTTAAAATTCATTAAAGCCAGAAATTTGTAAGTTTTAAACGCTGATCAGCTGTGAAGCCGGTATAAAATTGCCGATAAATCACCCAGCCTGTAATTATAACGACTTTCAGCCCCCATGTCGAAGCCGTTAATCTTTGTCATGGATCAAAACTCTCCCCCATTTCCAGGTAGAGATTACTGATTACTTCAATATGTTATCTGTCATGTCTGATTAAAATCAATGCAAATCTCTCAGTCATATTTTCATTATGTGTTTACAACACTTGGAATACATAAAAACGTATAATATTATTTTATTTATTAATATTACTGGCATATTTTACTCATTTCGATGGGAATAATTCGTAACATACAATGCTGAAAAAATACTAACTATATATATTACGAATTACATATATATATATATATATATATATATATATATGTATTTATTTATTTATGTCTCAATGACACCTATATCCTCTGTGGGCTAAAAAACGAAGAATTTATTAAGAACTTTCCAGAAAATATATACTAGGACGGTGAGTTGTGCATTACCAACATTTTCCTCCGAGATCAGTGGCTGAAATTAAAAATATTATAAATGCAGAGATAATTCTATTTAGCTAGAAAATACTAATTTCGACCGGGATAACGAAATTATATATGTGCATGCATTCCCAAATATTTACCTGAAAGTTCACCAGTTAAAGACATTCTAATATTCTTCTATCCCGAATCATCGCAACTGGTGAGTGAGCTCTTGGTCAGGAACAGGACCATCATAGAAATCGCAAAGCCAAACATCCCGGTATGCACGAAGAACCGTTAACTCAAATGTGGTTACTGAAAGCCCTCTATATTTATATATTTATAACTTCTTGAACAGCTGTAACAAGTTATGACGAAGGTCATGTTTATTTTCATCTAATAGTATGTCTTTGATTTGAACTATTTGTTGTATCTTAAACTATTTTACTTGTTTTATTAAAAGTTAGTTAACTTCTGCCCTTAAAAAAGTTAGACAATTAACTGTAATTTCATTAAAGGAGGGGTCTTCTTATTGGAAAACTTCAATTATTTGATAAAAGAAAACTCACAATTATCCAATATTACATAATAATGATAAAGACTTAAATAATTAAAAAAAATTATATAAAATTATTGGAATTTGTGAACGTTCTTTTATCAAATAATAGAACATAAACAGTAATTTTGAATGTTTTCCCGATATTTAATACACTTAAAGTTAAAAAAAACAACACATGGAATAATCTTATTGTACATTCATGTATTTTTTATTAAAGATATACTTTTACCAATCAATATATTTAAGAAAATGTTATCTTTATCGAAACAAAAACTGATTGTAGCTGTTGTTTATATCAAATGATTTTGCAAAATGCTGGGTATATTTTCTAACAAATATACAGGAATGTGCAACATTTAATAAGGCTAGTCACACGTACCTAAAACCATTATGAAATCCTTGGATACGTCATATGTAAGTGCTATAAAATTCATTTTTATGTGATTCGAACAATTAGAGTCCTTAAAGAAGATTCTATTACGTTTTAGTAATTTTATGACCAGGTTTATATTAACAGCTGAAAAACTTATTTCCTGCTGTGTAAAGATTTTTTTTTAATGTTTGCCAAAAAGACTTAACGATATCAAGTAATATCCACTATATTTTAAAATTTATTATTTAATATTCCTTTTACATTTATAAAACCATACATAATTATTTTATATACCAAGTTTACAAGTTATAAGCTAATAATACCCGTGTTTTTTTAAATAAAAATTTATCCATGTATGTTGCCATATTTTATGTAAATTAGCGTAATTACTTACTGTATTTCTTTAATTATATCTCCGCATAATATCAGGTTAATTATCTTTAAATGGCACTTGTAAATCGAGACTTGTTGTTGAATAATTAATATATATTAAAACCAAATAAAAATACGGTTTAGCCCCCCCCAATATAAAATTGTACGCCGTTTCCCGACTGCCAAGGACATTATCAGTACAGCTGACATTAGTTATGATCATTGATAACAATCATAGCCTCTAGATTCACCTGTCATGTAGAAGCAGCGGACGCATGCATTGATATTGTACACTATACCTTGTCAATTTATATTGCACTTTGTGTCTTTCTATCTTATAAATAAACCACTCGCAAAGAAACCTGCGCAGAAGCAAATATCTGAGCAGCCACGTGCAGGTGGGGTCTCACTCCAGTAGTGGGAAGTGGGACAAGCATCTCCTCGTCTCTGTTTTATCAGCTGTGTGGATCGTGTCTCGCTAGCGTCATTTTGTTTACGCTGCAGCCATCTACTATATAAGTATATTGTATTTTTTGTGTACACCTATACAAGCGTAAAAAATTAATTGAACATACTAATATAGCCAAGACGTATCCAGGGAGCTTGCGTTTTGGTGTGAGGTTAGAGCAGTGGTGGGGATACTGGGAGAGGGCGGGATCAAAGAGGCGAAGGGGTATTTACCCTACCTTGCGTGAACTCAAATCACCTAGGATCTTTTTTTAAACGGCTTATCTATAGTAAACTGTTGACACAAGTATAAGATAGAAAATCATTGTCTATCTTATATCATATACACAATTGTATTAGTTAAAATTTTCGTTATACAATTAAAATTACAATAATTAGATAGTGAATCCCATTTTTTTTAAAGAGCTTAAAATTATTTAGCAACATAGCTTAGTAAAAAATACAGGGAGCTTTCAAAATAAAACAAAATTTAATCATGTGCTCTCAAAATGTTTTCGTTAATGTTAATTATTGTGTAAATCCCATCAAGAGGGAGGACAGTTACAATTCTTGACGGCCCTGCTGTTACCAGATAAGCAGTAACAATACCCTTCCGTACTTTTTATAACGGGCGCTAATCCATATCGGAATATTGGAAATAACAGTCTCCCTTGCCGTTTATATCAGGTTGTCAGCTTATTTTATCATATATTTCATTGACTACGTTTGAATGAACGAAATTCAATTATTGGTTTCGTATTCATGTCATTATTTTCGTAATAGAGAACATATTAAACATTATGTATGTTTAAGAGCAACTTACAATATAAGAGTATTGCTTATCACTGTTTACTGAGGTTATATGATTCCTATACACTCTTTAAATAGTGGTGAAATAAGAACAGCCTTTTACACTGGAGGACATAATAAAATAAAACACATTCTTTGCCTTATAAGTCTGTTAATACTTCTTTATGCTACTTTTAATGTAATTATCAAAAAGGTTCAACAATTATGAACAGATTCAGGAAATGAGTTCATATCTCCAGACAGGATTAATAAGGATTGAATACTTTGTTATTTCAAAATATACTCTAGCTCAACAGATTGAAAAGATTAAAAATAGCATATTTTGGGAGGGAATAGAAGTAAACAAACGTATGAAAATTTAAATACGTGGAAAAAATTTTTAGTTAGATGCGATAAATGTAATATAATTAATACAGTGATGAAATCTGTATAATTTATTTTTACTCTACTGTACGTGGTATTTATTTACAAATAATAAAAACCTACGTTCTATTTGTCTGTTTAATAGAAATCATGTTGAAATGTTTAATAGAAAGCTTATAAGCTGAAAGAATAATCAACATGGTGCAGTAAAAATATGTAGGTTACCCATAATCCTAAGGTTTTATAACATGCAACAACGTAACATATTCTACATCTTTTATGTATAACTTGTCAATTGCGCTCCATCATGTTAACTTATATCATACTACTAGATTATACTCGTTGAAATGCAGTCTTGTTACTGAATAATGTATTTTCTGTTCTGACTCGTTAAAATCAAAATAGTATTACCTTAATCTTGTTCGCTAGTTCAGCGTTAAGCTATAGATAAACTACCCAAAGTAATACAATGTATTATTAATAAACCAATATAAGAGTTTCACATTTTCACAGATTTTATATCTAGAATTAAAACAGATTTAATGGCTTTCTTGAAAACAGTGTTAACAAATGATAATACAAATTAAAGCCAAATTTATAAGTTTTACTTCACTTTGTTTATCCGTATTGCTTTTTAATTAATCTGGGAGCTTAGGATAAATAGTCTACTATAGTATTATGAAGTACAGAGAATGTAGGTTTACTTATCTACACATTATTGTTCCTCGGCCACTAAACTGGTTAGCCTTGACTTATCACTTCCACAGACTAGCCTTGACATTTTAGTAATTTTTGCGTATCTTGAATGATTCTAAATAGATTAAATTAGTCAGACTAAATAATGAATTTGTAAAAAGAGATTTGATAATAAGATAAGTACTAATAAACGAAAGCCTTGTTCTGATGTTTATTCTGTGTATTGGTGCAGAGAAAAAAGGTAATAATTCCCCAGAAACTTTTAGTAGCTCGAGTTGCAATCTTCATGAGTAAGAAGTTCGATAAGAAGCTCTACATACGCTTGATCGTCTGTCTATATTCACACGTGTGTATATGAGGTCGTAAACGTTGGATTAAAATGACAACAAAACAATAAAAGCTTTGTTATTGTGATTTTTAAATATATTCCATAACAGTTATTGTTTTGAAATTAACTTAGAGGATGGACAGCGAGGTTTCAAAAAGTAAACGCATGATTTACAAGACACATGATACATACGAGGAGGTACTGTTTTGACGTAACACACAATAAACAGCTTGTGATTCAAATCACACATGACGTTTTGTATAACAATAAATCACACTCAGTAAAGTCAGGCTTCACCCAGATAACACATGAGATCACAAGACATGTGTTGGAAAACTGAGATGTTTCAAGCATACATTTTGTGATCTGTATTGTTCTGAAAGTTTCTTATTTGAAACACTATTGTGGAAATTTGTATATCTACTTCAAAACTTCACACTTGTTTCATTATAGGTATTGTAAATCACTTAATCATCAATGTATGAAATAAAGCTCAAAGCAGTAAAGGACAATTACATTTAATAATCATTATTAAATGTACGATAAATTGACGTAGGGAAAGCCCACTTCAAAACACTCTTTTTTATCCATTTGCCGTTTATTATATTTAGATGAGTCCTATAAGCATGTTAAGGTAAAGAAATCCGAAACAATTATACTTCAACAGTTATAGTTAAAGTTAAAGATTTAATAAGTACTGCTTCGTTGTGGTATGTATTTTATTATTATTGGTACTAATGGAGTTCAATATAAATAAAGTTGTATGTTTAGTTCAATTTTATATTTGAGAAAACTATATATAGGTACTTGTTTTACTGTGATTATTATCTTGTTTCGAGAAAAAACGTTATACGGCATAAAATGACCCTAAATTTAGTAATAATAATTAAGTTGGTACTTTAAACACACAATTAATATACTAATGTATATTTTAAACGTTCTTATTTACTAATAACAGTGTCCAAAAAATTTCAAAATAAAAATTTGTAGAGTTTTCCATAGCATACAAACCGGAAGACAGTTGCATTTTGGAGTCATGAACGAAAGGAAACCTTTATTCTCTTAACGACTAAAGATTGTAAAAATTTTGTAAGCCATTAAATCAAAGGATAATTAAGAAATCATTTAGCATATTTATATTTCTTTCAAAACAATCAACTACGTAAATAAAAATTGTCGTTATTATCAATTAAAATAGTAACTTGAATACATGGTAGCTTTGAGAGCATATTAAAGCAAACATTCTGTAGTGAGGTCGAAACCACAGCCACAGGCATGAATCAATTAGCATAGATAATTATGTGTCAACACGCATTGAGCAAGTGTGACCAGAAATGCGGCCAGGATGTTGTTGTAGGAATTGTGGCTTTGCGGCCACAATTCCTATGTAATGGAATAGGGCGTAGCATCATTAATCGGGGAGACGGTCGTGAATGACCGCATTTTAGGTTGTAGTCACGGTCCCTCTCATTTGTCCAATGAAACATAACATTAGCGTTGGAGATAATCTAAACAACACTCAAATCCAACCATAATTACATCCATCTGATCCTAACATTTAGGATATTTACTAATATGTCAAAGAACATAGCCTTATAATACTTTAGTTAAATTCATTAGCTTAATGAAGAGGTGCGTAATCTAAACAATCAGCTGCAAGACATCGAGCAGCATTCGCGCTCGGCCAACATCGAGATTGTCGGACTGCCAAGTACACATGGAGAGGATATATACTTTTGTCTCCAAAAAGTCGCTCGCACCATCAATGTCCCCTTCAGGAAAGAGGATTTCTCTATCGCTCACAGGCTGCGTCTCTTCTCCAAAAAAGCACGTCCATCCGCCAATAATAGCGCAGTTTATCTCCAGGAAGGTGAGAGATGAATGGTTAACGGCTGCAAGAGGGAGGAAGAACATCAACGCCTCTGATGTCGACCCAGCGCTGATCAACAGTCCGGTGTTTATTAACGAGCACCTAACCCCCCACAACAAGGCGATTCTCGGGCGGGCACGGAGACTCCAGCGAGAGAAGAAGATCACTTTCGCGGGGTTCTTCAACGGAAAGATTCTCGTCAAGGTGTCGGAGGGTGCTGAGACTGAAAGAATTACTTCTCTCTCTGATCTCGACAAGTTTGACCAGTAAAAAACTCTATTCCGCACAAGGTACACTTTTTAGTTTGTTATTGTATATTAGTTATTGTTAATTTAAATATCTGGTAAACACAATTTTTATTCTATTTGTTTCTTTTAGCTTAGAGAAAGTTTTTATTTTATTTTTATTTTCTTTTTTAACAAGAATTAATCGATTTATTTTTTGATAAGAATATATATCTGTATAAATAAGAGTACATTTTTGTGTTATTATTCTTTCATCAATAGCATAGTATAAATAGTTTATTGTCAGTCTTTTAACCATGCGTTCATTTATCTTGTATCCGTGTTTCAGTTTATATTGGCAAATCCATAGTTTTATTAATTTATATCAATCGTACTCGTTTTAGTGTTTAAAACATTTGAGTAAATGGCATATAAATAGAATGTCGTTAACTTAAATTAATTTCATCCTTCAAATTATATAATCTCAAACAAAAATCATAATTAAGTTATTAATAATTCATGAATGTTTATATGTACATTTTTGTTGGCATTTCATCCTATTTTATTTTAATAAGTAATACTTGTACTATTAAAAATTAGATAGTACTAGATAGTACTATTGTGACTATCTTTTCATGACATTTAATAAATTTAATAATTTTAAATAATTTTATATACAGCTTTAATTAGTGTATACCTAAGGGTATATTTGTTTTTTTTTAATATCATGTAAAACACTCAAGTTATTAGTTCAATTAAATCTATATTTATGTACTATAGCTTAACCATACAATGCTACATTTATTATAACCATAACAGTATATAGCTAATATTAGACATATTATATTCAAGTACTAGTGATATAGAAAACCTGGTCTTTTTTAAACGTATGATGATTATTTCGTTTCTCTATTCCATGGTTATATTTAACTGTAAAGGATGATGGGTCCTCAGCTGGGGGGTAGTCTGTGTCGGGGGTCCTGCTCACGAATAGGGACGATGACGGCTCTTTTTAAAACGTTCACAAGTGCTTAGAAAATTTCTGGTACTCAACAACTGTCAAATTTTTTTCTAGGTCAGGAGAGCAAGGATTGTTTAAAAAATATTTCATTGCAATATTAGGAGCTACTATAAAAATTTTAACGAACTTCTAGTTTACCTAAATGATATACCAAGCTTAGATATAATTGTATTGACCGAATGTTGGTTGAGGGAGGGGGAGGCATTGGAGGGGTTTGACATTGTACTGACGGACAAGCAACGAAACAGAAATGTCGGTGTTATTGTTTACTACAGTAAACGTTTACTAGCCACTGCTTCACAAATAACACTCGGTGACGTTTACGGTATTTACATGGAATTTAATTACTACAATAAACACTTTTACATACTTGCACTTTATCGTACCTTTGACAGTGATTTTAAACTTGTTTTTTATCTGAGTTGGAAACGTTTTGTAATCATTTAGATAAGAGAAAGATGGGAATAATATTGGGTGACATAAATATTGACTTACTTAAAAGTACTGCAACGAGCGATAGATATTTAAATATTTTTACTGGGTTCAGGATTTGTTCAGTGCATTGATAAACCAACAAGAGTGACTAATAACTGCTCGTCATGTCTGGATCACATTTTTCTACGTTACTTTGACATGAAATAAAGTACAATCAGCTGTGCTCCAGACTGGCGTAAGCGAGAACTTCAGTACTGGCCCTGACTATCACTGCCACTGGCCCACTGCCACTGTACCTCATGCTGACAACCCCGCTGGCGACTCCACTACGCAGTACTACACGGACATGCATTTACTCAGCCGTAACCTCGCTCACTTGAACTGGGAACCTGTTATGAGTTGCCAGGATATCGCATCATGTGCAGAGCAATTTGCAAGAACAATTTTCCTGTCTTATTAAAGCCTCTTCCAAACCACTAATAAGGCATTCCACCCGCAAAAAAAAATTAAAACCATGGATTTCACCCGATTTGATCAAATTAATTCGAATCAGAGACAAAATAAGCAAAAAATTTAAAAAACAACCTTTTAATAACGATCTTTAATCAAGTTTTCCGCACGCTCAGACAAAATTTAAGTAAGTCTCTTAAAAAGTATAAAAAACAATATTACAGATCAAAACTTAACAATTCTCAAAATAACCCAAAAATGTTCTGGACTATTATAAATGAACTTGCAGGTAACGTAAAAAAGAAAGATCCCATTTCCTATCCAAAATATTTTTCCAGATACCCCTTATATACTCATAGTATGTGTAAACAAGTAGCAGATGATTTTTAACTTATTTTTCTCCGCGGTGGGACATAGCTTAGCTAGCGCCATTCATTTAAGTAGGGACCCGGTTTTGAGTGATGCGGACTACAGGCCGGATACCGTGTTTATATTACACACTATAACTGAACTCGATGTAATACGACATGTGACTGGACTGCGCGGGGGATCTGCCCCTGGACGTGACGGTATCTCGGCCACTACGTTAAGAGATAACATTCATGTATTTTCGAAACCTCTTCTGCAATTAATTAATTTAAGTCTTTCTTCTGGGATTTTTCCAGATATTTTTAAAATTGCAAAAGTAATTCCTTTTCATAAAGTGAGAGCTTTTTAGATAAAATAATTTCCGTCCAATTAGCCTTTTGAGTGTATTCTCTAAGATTCTTGAACGAGTGGTTAAAGAACAACTTGTAAATTATCTTTATAATAATCAAATCCTGTGTGACTGCCAGTATGGTTTCAGAGAGGACAGGAATATTTCTGATGCTCTGTTTGATGTCAATAGGCAAATTAATGACGCAATATCCAACAACTTACGTGTTATTCTAATATTTCTTGATCTAAGAAAAGCGTTTGATAGCATCGATAGAAATAAGTTGATTCTAAAATTAGAGTATATGGAGTAAATGGTAATGCGCTTTCTTGGTTCACAAGCCTACCTCACGGATAGGCTACAGACCGTGTCTATCTGTGGGACTGAGAAGTGATGCGCTTCCTGTGGACTACGGAGTGGTCCAGGGGAGTACGTTGTTGGCCCAATTCTGTTTTTGATTTACATAAACAATATTTCTAAATTAAATCTGAACGGCAAAACCTGTTTTTATTTGCCGATGATAGCCTTATTTTAATTAAGGGCAACGATTGGGTTGATGCTCGTTCAAAAAGCACTATATGACCTTATGATCCTAAAGAATTGGTTTGATCAAAATGTTCTTTCACTAAAACACCTCGAAAACTAAATTTATGCCCATTTTTCTCTCAGGGAGTCTACAGACTATTCCCTGGACGGACTGGTTTGTTCACAGTTGTGGCAGTTATAATAATGTATTTTGCTCTTGTGAAGGTATTGAAAATGTCTCGTCTTATAAATATATCTGGGCGTTATCTTTGATAAACGTTTGAAATGGTCTTGTCATATTGAATATGTGAAGAGAAGAACAAGGAAATACATATTTGCATTCAAACAATTAAGGGAAATATTAAATGAAAAGGAAATTAAACTTGCCTATTTTGCCTACGCCCAGTCATTGTTTTCATTCGGAATAATAGCCTGGGGCAGGAGCGTACAAAACACTTCTGCAGCCACTGCAGGTGGTTTAGAACGCAATTTTTAAAGGCCGGGTATAAAAAAAGTAGGAGATATCATACTGATACCTTATATAAAGAAACCACTATTCTGTCAATCCGTAAAATTTTCATAAAAAACAATCCTCATCCATATTTTATAACAACTTTACAACAATCTTCTCAACAACTTCACACTCTCATAATACTCGATATGCACGGAATATTGGTGTTGTCCCAATGCAAATTAGTAAATCCATATCATCAACTAACTCTTTCTATATATCCCATCTTCTATTTAGAAAATCTTTGTCGATATTTTCCTGACCTCCACATTTTTGATTCACCATCGTTTATTTATGTGTAAAAAAACGTTCAAATGAATGGTTGTCTCTTATCAGTATTGACGAGGCTGAATTAATTATTACGGCTGAATACAGACGGGACTACTTCTAACGTTTGCCCCCCCTCCTCCTTATCTAACCCTCCTTATTTAACCTGTTACTCCACTACCGACAATTATAAATGGATTCATGGTAGCTCGTAGTATAATTTTATATATTTAACTTTACTGCTTCACTTTAATCCTCTCAACCAACAAACTGTATATAAGTTAATACTCTGTCGTTCTTCTTGATTCTGGGAATACACCATCCTAAATTTTAATACTTTTAATTATCCGCTAAGATTGACATTAGTACAATATTCCATGAAGTGTGTGTGTGTGTGTGTGTGTGTGTGTGTGTGTGTGTGTGTGTGTGGGGGGGGGGGGGGGGCGCGCGCGACGAGCGCACCACATAGTTCAAATGATTTATATTGAATAAAGACAGCAAACTACAGTCCGTCCACGGTTTCATGGCAGCAACACGAGCCTACGCACAGGCTTTCTACAGGCCCATGTAGAATAGAATAGGCTTATTTCCTAGGTCACTAATATTTTTATTAATGAGTTCAAACTTCTTAAAATAAATTAAACTGTTACTACTAACGAATGTACAACTAGTTATATAAATAGATTCCTTAATTGTATATTATTAAATAACTTATAAATTACTGCTTAATTTTTACATTGTTACTCTTGTTTATGTTTTAAGGAGTTTTAAGTTTTAGTTTGTACACTATTTCATGTACCGAAATTGGAAATAAAATTATGATTCAATTCAATTCAAAAATTCATCACAATCAAACATCTGCAATAAGTACAATTAGATATCAATAGTTCAATAGGCAAACAGCTGAGGTGACATTAGTTAATTAGTGTATCACAAACACTATAACATCTAAAGATCAGTTGCTGCCAGAGGAGTGCAGTGCTGATAAAATACCATCAAATAGTATTCTTGCTGTAGGAAAACAGCTGAGGTGACATTAGTTAATTAGTGTATTACAAACACTGTAACATCTAAAGAGCAGTTGCTGCCAGAGGAGTGCAGTGCTTATAAAATACCATCAAATAGTATTCTTGCTGTAGGAAAACAGCTGAGGTGACATTAGTTAATTAGTGTATTACAAACACTGTAACATCTAAAGATCAGTTGCTGCCAGAGGAGTGCAGTGCTGATAAAATACCATCAAATAGTATTCTTGCTGTAGGAAAACAGCTGAGGTGACATTAGTTAATTAGTGTATCACAAACACTATAACATCTAAAGATCAGTTGCTGCCAGAGGAGTGCAGTGCTGATAAAATACCATCAAATAGTATTCTTGCTGTAGGCAAACAGCTGAGGTGACATTAGTTAATTAGTGTATTACAAACACTGTAACATCTAAAGATCAGTTGCTGCCAGAGGAGTGCAGTGCTGATAAAAATACCATCAAATAGTATTCTTGCTGTAGGAAAACAGCTGAGGTGACATTAGTTAATTAGTGTATTACAAACACTGTAACATCTAAAGAGCAGTTGCTGCCAGAGGAGTGCAGTGCTTATAAAATACCATCAAATAGTATTCTTGCTGTAGGAAAACAGCTGAGGTGACATTAGTTAATTAGTGTATTACAAACACTGTAACATCTAAAGAGCAGTTGCTGCCAGAGGAGTGCAGTGCTTATAAAATACCATCAAATAGTATTCTTGCTGTAGGAAAACAGCTGAGGTGACATTAGTTAATTAGTGTATTACAAACACTGTAACATCTAAAGAGCAGTTGCTGCCAGAGGAGTGCAGTGCTTATAAAATACCATCAAATAGTATTCTTGCTGTAGGAAAACAGCTGAGGTGACATTAGTTAATTAGTGTATTACAAACACTGTAACATCTAAAGAGCAGTTGCTGCCAGAGGAGTGCAGTGCTTATAAAATACCATCAAATAGTATTCTTGCTGTAGGAAAACAGCTGAGGTGACATTAGTTAATTAGTGTATTACAAACACTGTAACATCTAAAGAGCAGTTGCTGCCAGAGGAGTGCAGTGCTTATAAAATACCATCAAATAGTATTCTTGCTGTAGCCAAACAGCTGAGGTGACATTAGTTAATTAGTGTATTACAAACACTGTAACATCTAAAGAGCAGTTGCTGCCAGAGGAGTGCAGTGCTGATAAAATACCATCAAATAGTATTCTTGCTGTAGGCAAACAGCTGAGGTGACATTACTTAATTAGTGTATTACAAACACTGTAACATCTAAAGATCAGTTGCTGCCAGAGGAGTGCAGTGCTTATAAAATACCATCAAATAGTATTCTTGCTGTAGGAAAACAGCTGAGGTGACATTAGTTAATTAGTGTATTACAAACACTGTAACATCTAAAGATCAGTTGCTGCCAGAGGAGTGCAGTGCTGATAAAATACCATCAAATAGTATTCTTGCTGTAGGAAAACAGCTGAGGTGACATTAGTTAATTAGTGTATTACAAACACTGTAACATCTAAAGATCAGTTGCTGCCAGAGGAGTGCAGTGCTGATAAAATACCATCAAATAGTATTCTTGCTGTAGGAAAACAGCTGAGGTGACATTAGTTAATTAGTGTATTACAAACACTGTAACATCTAAAGTTCAGTTGCTGCCAGAGGAGTGCAGTGCTTATAAAATACCATAAAATAGTATTCTTGCTGTAGCCAAACAGCTGAGGTGACATTAGTTAATTAGTGTATCACAAACACTATAACATCTAATATAATGTAATGTATAATTTCTATAAGGTGTGTGTTACATACTTTAGTAATAAAGCTCCAAACTAAAATTATAATAAACTCTTCAAGATGTTTCAAGAAACCACTGCGGATGTAATCTGCTTCTCTTATTTCCTGAATGTTTTTCCTAAACGCCTACAGTACCATGACTGTAGTGAAATACTGTGCAGTCATTAACACAACGGATCTCACTTCAACAGATCTTTGGATGTCATCAGCTTGTCTTATTTCCTTAATGTTTGTCCTAAACGCCTACAGTATCATGACTGCAGTGAAATACTGTGCAGTCATTAACACAACGGATGTCACTTCAACAGATCTTTGGATGTCATCAGCTTGTCTTATTTCCTGAATGTTTGTCCTAAACGGCTACAGTACTATAACTGCTGCGAAATAATAGTGGTATTTCACATCAGTATTTAAATAATAATATCCTGCAAGTATAAATTAAAGTTGGGATACGTACACTACACGTATAATATGTTATGTATACGTATACGTATATGTATACGTGTAATATGTTTATGTTTAAATTTCTTGTGAGTGTACTTTGTTTGTTTACTAAAATATTTATACTGTTATTATTACGTCGCCTTTATGGTTACCCATGACGTAAATATATTTGCTCATAATCTGAAAACCATCACAAAAAAGCACAATCATCGAAATCAGTGTGCTTTTGATAGAGAATTTCATGCTTCATGTGCAGTTTCAAGACTGCGGGGCAGTTTTTCGAGATATTGTGCGGATAGACATACAGAGAGATAAATTAACAAACACAAAGTTGGACTGAAATGGAAGGAGTGAAAGCCGTAGTTTTATACTTGAATAAATGTAACTAGTAAACTAAAGTAATATCAATACTGTTGATGGTTGTTATAAAAGTAATTCAAGTATAATTATTAATATAAATGATCTAATTTTTACATTTGAAACAGGAAGAATAACTAAATGGATTGTATAAACTTATAAATTTATTGCCACTGATTTAAAAATATTTTTAACCTGTAAATAAACCATTGCTTATTTAAAATTAACAAAAATAAATAAACGTTTGTTTTAACAGTTGCAATAGTAATCAAGTTATGTTATAAGAATAAATTAACATATTTAATACTTCCAAAACCAGTGTTGGTGGTTATGATTTACCTTAGAAAATTAAAATAGAAGATTTGGATCTTTCAATGTGTATTAAAAATAGTATTTTTTTTAGTTTTAAAATGTTTCTCATATCAAATTTAGTTCCTATCATAGAATACTTTTAGAGTCTATATTTCTAATAGAATTATCGAAGCTTAGAACACAAGAACACACAAAGTATTGTATATATTACACCTCCAAAAGGCTGGAATGATGTGGGCACGAGGGCCAAGGCAGTATTTGCGCAGTACAATTAAGTGACTGGGTAGCGAGCTGTACGTGACCAGGGTTGCCAAGGAAACGTAACACTTCTTATCTTGAATTGAGAAAATAGAAAATACAATAATATCGTTTTTACTTATATATGGATGTGTTTATAGCCTACGATTCATTTAACACTTTCAGTGCTTATTTATCGAAAACGTTATTCAAAAGCCGTTAAATTAATACATAACTAACCGGTATGGTTACCTATATTAACAGTTCCGAAATACAAATTAAAAAAATGGATATCTAATATATTTATGCATACTATATTTTCTCTGTGACATACCTTGTAGTTTTCATATATCGTTAAATAAGCTTTGTTGGAATAATACTTGCTGATTATCTCAAGGTAGGAAAGGCCCTTTCCATTTATTCGGTACGAGCACACACGTAATATCAAAAGCCACTCAATTAAATCTATTTAAATGTTTTTAAGCTTAAAAAATACATCTTAGTTGTCAACTAATAAATAGATAAAGAATTTGGATTCATGGATACGTCTCACTTCTTTAATAGCAAACGTTATAATACTAGTAAATAATCGATAAAAATCTAAGATATTTCCTGCTAAAATTTTCGTTTAGTTCTATTTATGTTTACTTAGAATAATAAGTTTAGGAAACTCCTCATTCTATTTAGTCCTAAAAGGAACTTTGTGCTTGCTTCTAAAGAGACAGGACATTCCGAAAGAGTGAGATCGGTGGAAGAGGCCGCCTCTTGTCAAAGCCCCATAAGGATGGATAGCGGACTTTATAAACCAGTTATGTGACATTGGAAGAAGGAGAAGGCTAGTTCTATTCTAGTCTCGCCTAGTCAAATTTGTAAGGAACATGACTCTCTCATGTTTAAGCCAGCAACAGCCTTGCACTCTAAGGGAGCTCCACGCACTCCAACAGTCATCCTCTGCAGTAAACTAAACCTATCGATCAACCCTTTTACACCAATAATTTTACATTTTTGGTTACAAATAAGAAGTTCTGGACAACCTTGGCGTTACCCAGATGCAAGTGACGCGTTGGTTTTTGCTGCAACCAAGTATAAGTTTGACTGGAATTTGTTAATCTGCCAGAAGTGAACACCTCTGGATTGTAAATATGCGATACTAACATGTGTATTAAAAGATACTCACAGTATGAGAAAATCAACTCTCCGACCTCAGGAATTCAAGGTTCAGAATTTATTTCGCAGATTAGGAAATTTGCAACAGCCATCTAAGCCCATACGGTAAGCATGTGAATTGTGTACGCACTCATAACATACTCGTACAAAAACTTTTTATGTGACTTTCAGTGATTAGCCTAAATTATTTAGGGAATCTTTTTCCGTTTGGATTGAACAGGCAAGACTTTTCAAGTTCAGATATGAATGAGAATAAAATAATCCCAAATCAAATTTTCACTTCTATTACACTATCATAATACTTGCATGTGTTTTCATATTTAGGGAGTTTCGTATGTCGCTTTTACCAAAAGAAATATACGAGTTGGGGGTAACCCACACCACGTGTCGCGTAACAGGCTTTGCAGAGGTTGCTTGCGAATTGTTTAGTCATTTTATTTTTCAGATGCCCGTAAACAGACAGGCATATAGTCAATCATACAAAACAGTTATCTTTATACCCCCGGCACTTCCCCGGCAAACAAAAGATACATTACGTTAGCTAGCAAAATGATAAGATTCAAAGAAGCTCAGCCAAATTGTAAGGATGGACATGCACCATTATATAACTCTTTCATGCACCATACATTTTAATTAAACAACTAAATTCTACAGAAGATATTTTCCTCCATATATCTTGCAGATTTTCAGGCTACATGTGTCGCTATATCACACGTTAAAACTGTTATTATTGACCTTGGTTTGTTTAGAAGTTTAGATTAGATTAATATCATGTCACGTACCATAATACAAATTGTGTATAAAAGAGAAATGAGGCTTCATGTAAATCTTGTAATGTATAATCTATGAGATAGTGAGGCGATAGACATATTTACTTTCATAATAGACATTTCTCCAGTCCATAATGTGGCAAAATTCTGTAACGGTCAGCAAAAAAAAAAAAAACTTGTGCAAAGAATTTAAACAAAATGTATTAGGGATCTCTGGTTACTTAAATAAAATTACATTCATAATCAGAAAACATGTTAATCCCATATGTTTCACATTTATACAGTTACATTAGTTACTTTAACTTTTTCAAATTGTTATTTTAATTATTGCGATTAAACTTGGAGTGTTCAAAATATACAGTATAGCAATAGTAGGGATGCAAAGTTATATAATGTCTATTATTAAATAAAACTCTAATAAAAAACTATTTATACAGTAATATAGCATAGTAAAATTTCAAATATACAGAAATACAGAGTATAGGTGTTTATTTGGTTTACTGGTTATTTTGTTTATAACCGAGAATAAAATACCCAAAGCCATTCCAGTCCAGAGAGCTTCGAACAGCCGTGTGGTTACATTTCAGTCGGTAAACAAAACAAACAAATATACGAGCCATTAAAATACCTTAACATACACCACTAGCTTACCGGGTTATTTAAACATTTGATCCGTCATAAATATGGATACGAATCATTGAAATTTGTTTTAAGTTATATTTTACTAAATAAGTAAAGTTTACATTTTAAATGTCTAAAATGTTTGGTAGGTATAATTTTTTATAAATATTGAAATATTGTTATTGGGATTAGTGCTTTAGTAGTTATAGTATTATGATAATAAATATTATATTCCTGTTTTGGTCCTGGTAAAATGTATTACCACTATAATATTATATAAAACTAATTATTGGGTATTACTATGTTTAAAAGAGATTAAAATTACATAGTGAAAAGTTATAAATGGAAGTAGAAACAAGAACGGGACGTTTACATACATGGGAATAAATGTGACAGAGATCTGCAAGAGGAAATGAATACGTCATGAAGTAATGAAAGTACAGCGAGTGTAATGACCACCGCATCTGTGTGTCACGTGACTCAAAACTCGTTATGTTCCACTTGGTGACCTCCTGTATACATTCGCCGCTGACTGTACTTTATAGTACATAATGTCGTACGAATCAGTTGTGTTGGTTTAACTTCAGCTTGAGATTGGCTGTACTGTGGCTCGTTCTAGTACCTATTGTTGAACTACAATACAGTGTGATTAATCCAAAAATAATTGTATGAATCAGTTACGCAATTATGTGATTTTATATAAGAAATATTGTAAATATTGATGAATTGTTTACAAAAAACTGTTTTTTTTGGCTAAATGCCAATGACTGACTAGTTTTAAATATGTAATTGTTCATGCAAATGTTTCTACATCACCAAAACTGGCATAGTCGCGACGTGAAGGAATTAATAGAAATAACAGGACGTACAATAGTTTAGAACGCAGAGAAATAGTTTAGACAAATATTTTTAAGAATCACTATGCATAATTTATTTTTGACTAGTACATGAAAAAACAATGTAGATAACCTACTCACGTTGAAAGTAGGTATACAGGGTGTTATAATAACATATTATACTGGAAGCATTGAACAAATATTATGTTTCAGAAAGTGTTTAAATAATCTGGTAAGAAGTGTGTTATAGATATATACCTCATTATTAAGGGAAGGCTAAATATGTTAATCAAGTGCCAAATCAGTAAAAGAAAATACCTAATAAAATCTACTCTGAAAAGGACGGAGATAATTAAGATGGAATTACTTTGCAGTAGAATCAGAAGACAAAGAGTTCTTGAGATTCTGCACAAAACAGCTTTTTCCAGAAACTGGAAAATAATTTTTCTTCGTAGGAACTGTAGCTACAACCCTTTCCTAATCTGGTGAACAATCTATATGAACGTTTTTACAAAGTTAATGTGTAGCATATCCACCGATATTAACCAATTTTTCAGTTTAATGGAAATATTTTGTTCTTTGTATGGTTTATAATGATACGAAATATGTCCAATGTAACATGTGTGACAGGGAGTACGTGGTCTTAGGATATTAGATTTTCAAACAATCACAAAATCCAATTGACACGAGTTCGCCTGAAGCGCCATCTTGTTACAATCGCGTCAATGAAAATAACAACAATGAAACTCAGAACAAAGTTTGGGACACGGTAACTAACTACAATTCCGAGGTATCAAGTTATTACAAGTTGTAGCTCTGTCCCTTGTGAACTGATCTGTTCATCTAGACGGCACTAATCCTCTTGTTACATTCTACCCAGACGTTCCAACTGAGTTATAGGTATAGTTGTAGCACTCTACCTTGTGAACTGTATACCTAATCTAGACGGCACTAATCCTCTTGTTATGTTCTACCCTGACGTTCAAACTGAGTTCTAGGTATAGTTGTAGTTCTCTCCCTTGTGAACTGTATACCTCATCTAGACGGCACTAATCCTCTTGTTACGCTCTACCCTGACGTTTCAAACTGAGTTCTAGGTATAGTTGTAATTCTCTACCTTGTGAACTGATCTGTTCATCTAGACGGCACTAATCCTCTTGTTACGCTCTACCCTGACGTTCAAACTGAGTTCTAGGTATAGTTGTAGTTCTCTACCTTGTGAACTGATCTGTTCATCTAGACGGCACTAATCCTCTTGTTACGCTCTACCCTGACGTTCAAACTGAGTTCTAGGTATAGTTGAATTTCTCTACCTTGTGAACTGATCTGTTCATCTAGACGGCACTAATCCTCTTGTTACGCTCTACCCTGACGTTCAAACTGAGTTCAACGTATAGTTGAAGTTCTCTACCTTGTGAACTGATCTGTTCATCTAGACGGCACTAATCCTCTTGTTACGCTCTACCCTGACGTTCAAACTGAGTTCTAGGTATAGTTGTAGTTCTCTCCCTTGTGAACTGATCTGTTCATCTAGACGGCACTAATCGCCTTGTTACGCTTTAATCTGATGTTAAACCAAACTGCATTCTAAATGGTACAGCTTTGGACATTGCTTCCCTAATTTCAGGTACTATTATTTGACCAGTTAGTGACAAAATTTTAAAATTTAAACGTATGAAAGGAGCTGTGGTAAAGATAATTTATAACTGGAATTAATAACACACAATTTACCCATCTATATCTCACAAAAAAAGTTACAGTTATGAACAAAAAATTTTTTAACTTTGTGCTTTATACGTGGAATTTTTAAGGGCTACTGAATTTTTATATATTTGGTAAGCTATTCTAGACATTCAAAGTGTGTGTGTTTGCTTCTCACGAGTTAAGTTAAATATTGTGTCCTAAATAAGCAGTTAATATTTGTGATAACATACACATTCGTTTAAATATTCTTAACCTTATGTATTCATAGTTTGATATTTAGCTAAATAAAACTAGCTTAAATCGTTTATTTATTTTAATACACAATAATTGTACTAAAAAAATAATCCCTACATTTAAAAACTACAAAAAGTTTGTTAAGTGTGATTTTAAGACTAGTAGACTTTATTGTTATAGTTGAATAAACATCGTTATTTTTGATTCGTTAGCAAAATAGAAGTTAAGTTTTCTGTTATTATTAACCTGTGTTTAATAAACATAGTAATTTTCGCCCAAAAATGTTTAAATTGTACACGGCCTTTGCTGAGAGTTTCAACCACGCTGTGGAACGTTTTAGTCAATAAACAAAACAGACAATTTGCATTTACGAGCTGTTAACCAACCCATACACATTCCAGTAGGATAGTGATTTTTGATTATTGATTGTTTTCTGTATGAAAAAATACACGATTCGTTTCATTGAAAGTTCAATTCCTAAAAACCTTTCTACGGAAAGTATATACACTTATTAATTCAGTGTATTCATTTTCAATCGCTTTGTGTTAAACATAAAAAAGCTGTTCCTGTAAAATACTAGTAATACCTTTAGTAAGTAATAATTCTTACAAATAAAATAAATGGATTAAATGAATGATTAATTAAAGAGAATATTAGTATCATATAAAGGGAAGGATGTTATAGAAAACAGGCACAATGAAAGTGTGTTTCCATGGGCTGAATTAACAGAGTACGAGAGAGATTTGTACAGGAGGAAATGAAAATGTGACGTGTTGATTACACCACAGCACATTTAATGACCAGAGAACCTGTTTCTCACACGTTAAATTTGTTGATTTGGTTTTTAGACCCTAGTCTCCGAATATAAATACATATTTAATTGCTAACTCAGTTGTAATCTTGTAGATAACACGTTATGTCGATCTCACCGTCACTTTACTACAGGATATCCGGGCTAAAAGCATCAAGATATGTCTAGCTCATGTGATATAACAATGTAATTTTTATTTACATACAACAATTCTAAGTGTCTTCTTGATGACAATTATACTTCTTATGTCCATATAAGCTCCCTTTGAAGGTGCGATAACTAATAGATCGAGAAACACAGATAAAATAATATAATCTGGATGAAGCAGGTAAGATCGAAGGACAAAAGGGAACTGGTTTTAAGTACTTTTAAATTTCGTAGTGCACGGGGACACGAGTACGGTATCTCAATACTAAAACTTTGGTTATGGTATTGTGTTGGAGTCACGCGTGATTTTAACTTGTCATTAAGCTCATTACGATAATATAAAATACCATAATAATAAAAGTGAATATGAGCATTTTGGCAAATATAATGTATACTGTTTAGACTGTAAAACTACTGTAACCCTACAAATATCCACGAGTGGTTTATTTGATATGAGTATTATCCGTGATATTACTGTTAAGGAATGTTATACAAACACGTAAAAAAGTAAATACCTTTTAAATTCATTATCCATAACAAAATAATGGAACGATTAAATATTAAACTCACTCATCAGTATTATTGGATTAATATTAAACCACGCAATCAATATTCATGGAAGTGTTTAGCCAGGGTGTGTAGGCTATTGATGGATCTCTGACATTTTGGGCATTCTGCTCTCAAACTGCCACGTGTGGGATTACGTTCTGATGTATGTTGATCCTATGTTCTAATCTTCATCTGTGAATAGCTTGTGTTAGTGCTATAATAATTTGTATTATAAAGTAATATTCTGATGCAAAATACACCTTAGAGTCTTGTGCTTTTAATTGAGATAATTTATTTTTACTTTTTCTTCAGACAAAGAGTTTTTTTTAGCAGATCTCTCTATTAATTTTATTATTTCAAATGAACACGTCATCAGATATATCATATATTCCTAACACATGGACGATCAGATGAAAACTGAGCTCAGCAGAAACAAAGGCTTTCTCATTTCTAGTAATATTTTCTTAAGGAGAAGCCTGTTGTAAACATTTAAGTCTCAATTCTGCACCTAGAAAGGGGTTATAATTGTTCAAATCTTAACACATGATATAGTAACATATACAGCAAAACTATCCGCCAGATATCTTGAGATTTCATATTTATACTTAAAGTGGATAAAAAATCTTTGTTGAAGATTTTGCTATATTAACACTAGCTTAGCTGATGATTGATTCCTTACATATATAAAGATTTTTCAATTAAAAAAAAAACAGAGTTGAGCTTTTACAAATTGCTCTTGTCTTGGGAAGAAAACTGATTTTTGCAATTGTAATTAACTCCAGTAATAACAGTTCAAAATTAGTGAGAGCCGATTTTCTTCGAATGTTACATAACTTGTAGTAAAAATTGAGTTATTTTTAATTCCAAATGCGTAATAATTATTATTGATAATATTACGTTTTTGCTTTCGGTTAGTATATGTTTTAAAGTTACGTTGCAAAAATGGAACAGAAATATAAATTTTGCACTATAACACTATAAAGGATTTTATTTAACTGTTTATATTTATTTATGTTTATATTTATCATTTAAAACCAAAAAGTACATATAGTATTTAGAAGACATAGTTCTTTTATTGGTTATAATATATAAGGCAATGTAAATACCGAAATTGGCAAAATGTGGAGGACTAAAATATTATTGACATTTAATTTGCATTGAATGTTTATATAATAACAGTTGTTTCGATATTGTTATCCCTCTCAATTTGAAACGATGAAGTTGAACTAAAGTTAAACTTACCTAAGTTTGTTACGACAATCTTTACGTAATAGAAGATGATAGATTCCAGGTTTACTAGAAATCTGTTCAATTTCATTATTTATTATGAAGTCCTTTGAAATACATTGATAGTTAAATATAACCTTTAAATATTCTTTAGATAATTAACTGTTATCTTTTGGAAAATATAATGTATTTTAAAGCAATACTAATTTATGTAATAAGTATTATGAAATACGCATGATTCTATGTGAAGTAAACAATGTGGACATAAAATCACTAAAGTTCATTAAAAAGGCACAATATGGTTTTGATATAAATATAATAGGCGTATATTAGTTATTGCAAATCGTTTAATTACTTTACGTGTGTTCACGTCACTTTTGGTTGACCCCCATCCAACTACAAGGGGTGTAGTGTATTTGAATATAAGATGTTTTTACCATAGGGATCGGTCCTATTATATCAAGAACTTACCCCAAGACCTTGAAGAATAGTTGCTGAATCGTGATGATAAATAAACACATAGCTCGAGATTCCTAGCATTTACAAACTAAAATATACAGATTATAAATAAACCGCACATATTAAAAATCTACTTAGAATGATCCATGCAATCTGATACTAATCTTTTCACAAAACAGTAGAGTGTAAAGATACTAAACTTAACATGTAGTAAGTTTTGTTCAGGCCTCTGATACCATAAATTAAACTCCCCAAGCGTGAAATCTCAGAGCTCTGCCATTTAGAACAGAACTTGGAGTCATAAAGTTTGTCGGGTATTCTTGTTAAAATTAACGATCCACTCACCTTCCAACTTCGGTAAAACTGTGATTAACGTCGATCTAAAAATATTGCTTTCTGACTATAACTGATATATACAGAGTGTTGCAGCGAGGGATTTGTGGGTGTAAAATCATGTCCTATAAATATAGGTCAATAAATGTGTAATTCAGCCGCTAGCCACCATTTTGCAATTTTTATGAACACACTAATATCTCTAAAATTAGTTAAGCTTAAGAAACCAAATTTGGCACATAGGTTCAAATAGACAACTTATAAAAATAATAGTGATATTTACTTTAATAGGGCCAGAAGTTAAGTCTAATTCTTATTTCAGGTTTTACAGTTCTAGTTCAAATTAATTATATTTCCAAGGCAAAATTCGCACCCAGCAGGGATCACTTCTGGCTGGTTTATACCTATCAGTTGAACCCACCACTGGGCACAGCAAAAACCGATGTGCCACTTAAATCTGGGCAACCTTATGGATGTCCAGTAGCGGCACATCACTAACCGCAAATGTTGAGATTCTGGGGTTCATGGGCAATTAGATAGGTCTAGTCTACTGTGGGAGATGACTGTTGGAGTTGGTGGGGTTTTTTCCCTAACATAAGAGGTTTTTGTTAAACTCAACAAGTGTGTGCCACCCCCTGCCTACTTTGACTGGAGAGGCTGGTTCAGAGATGGCCTCTCCTTCTTCCGGGGAGACATGACTGAGATGTAGTGCCCTAATTCTTCCTCATGGATCTCGATAGGAGGCGGCCCCTACTTCCTACCTTACCTATCCTGAATATCCTGTCACTCCGGAAGCAGCGCAAAGGTTCTTACAGGACTAAGTGCAATTTATAAGCTTCTTGTCCTAAGAGAACAAAAAAAAAAACAAAAATGGAAAATTGGCGTTTCCTATGTTGCCCTGATAAATAATATAAATAGAACTATATATAATTTTGCAATGTATAAAACTAATACAAAACCATATATTATTATAATGGATAAGTATTTAATGTAAATTCAATGTTTATTCTCAACTAAATTTAAAGACAAATTATCGAACCAAAGGAGATATCACATTAATAAAAAATATGTAATAATTAACTTATTTGTAATTTATACTCCTTAAGTAAGAAGCATTTAGAAGCATTCTAAAGCAGAGAGACAAATTATGACAGAAGTCCATCTGTATTCCGTAGAGCACCATTGGCAGAGATACTTCACTGTCAGACTTAGTTAAGACATATTGCGGCCATCAATATCTGGCCTTGCTCACCTCTCCTAAGTCACCGGAGAGGGATGTAACAGGCTGACAGGCTAAAGAGCGGTTACCCTCTTTAGCTTTAACATTAGTTCATTAGTTCTTGAAAGATCAAGTATAATACCGACAATATAAAGACAAATTAAAAACATGTGTATGTTTAGTTTATACATGACCTGAGTTATTTTGTAAAACAACATCAATGTTGAAAATCGCTCAGGAAAAAAGGCCTTTTTAATTTATTTATTTACCGTAATATGGGAGTGCCGATGGCCGAGCGGTTTAAGACGTTGGACTTTGGGTCTGAGTTAGAGATGCGCAGGTTCGAATCCAGTCTGTGACCGTTGCACTTTTTATCAGTACAATCGACCTTGTACTGTATCGACTCTCCCCCTTATTCTGTTTGATAAGATCCTCGCACAGGCCAGTGGTCCATGAGGACGGGCAGTATAAGGCATAAAAGTGGATTGGCTTCTCCTAAAAAAAATAAATAAAAAAATAAAAGTGTTAAAGTTTGGGACTAAATATTTATTCCGCAATTGACTGGTCAGGACACACAATTCATACAGGACACTGAATAAATACGTGACAATCATATTTTAAGAACGACATGAGTTAATTATTATGTCACGCAGCAACAATAGATAAGCGAAATGAACTCAAGGTTCATGGAACGGCCTATAGGTAGCGTCGTATAGGGGAGGATGGTCTAATGAGGACCTGCAGGCATGTCGTATGAACGGTTAAGTATTCAGGGTCTGAAATTTATATTTGTCCACAAGTAATTTGAAAACATTTAGGGTTTTGTAGGGTTGAGGATTTTGGAGCAGTAGAAATGTAGTGTGTTCCTGTCGCCATTTAAATCTGTATTAACTCGTTTATAAATTAGTTTACTCTAGTGTAAGCTGTTTTGGTTGACATTTATATAAATTATGTAATTAAAAATAACATGAAATACGGTTGGATTGGCAGAATAGGTAATTCTGGGTCTACTATTCAAAAAGTAGGCACCGCTTCTTATGTAATTAAGATTAGATAATTAATTAAGAACATTAAGATTGAAGTGCTCACGTGATCTAAACTTGATTTTTAGATACTGTTTCGAGGAATGTATTTCCCTTCAAGTGATTGAAGTTATTTCAATGAACCATTGATTATCAATAGTAAATCTCCATATGCTAAGCAGCACTTAAAATTTATATTACGCTATTATAACAAATACAATGAAAATTAAAACTCTAAATCAATATGAGAGTTTTCAGGTTTATAAAGTCAGAAAATTAGATTTAGAACAAAATAGGTAGTATAAATTTTGTTTATAACATTTCTGACCAAAAAGTCAAACAGAGGGAAAATATTACTATACGGTATGTTTGGAAGTAAGCCAAGAATGTGACAATGATGTGGATTACAGCTCTTTATAGATTTTTTCTTAGTTTTAAATGTAATATTTTTATACGTATTTAACTGCTATAATTTTTATGTTTAGATTATACAGTAGTGAAACAAACACCTAAATTTATATAACTACCTCTAAATTTTGATATTTCAGCTCACCTTTTTCTAACTTAAATCTATGTATAAACGAACGATGATCTGTATGTTCTTTATAGACTAAAAAACTATTTCAATTTAATTATGAAAATTTGTATGTTTATGTATTTTGATGTAGAAGTTTTATATGCTATGCCCATTAATGTAACTCACCACCAGGCGGCGCTGCAAAATAAAATGTTTATCAAAGCTCGTGTATATTATAAACTGCAATTACGAGACAGTTATGTATAATAAATAGCCAAATAGTATTTGAAGGAGCAAAGTTTTTATGTATATTTGTCTTTCAAATAAATTTCTGGTTGAACTTAAAGCTTTGGCGTGGACCATTTTATAATAAAGTACATGTACGAGTACACTAGCTATAAACATACACTTTTTACACATTTTTAAATCGTGGCAACAAGGCAAACTCTACATCGGCGTTGGAAATATAATTCACTTGAATCAGAAATGCTCATACACGGGCAAAGCTTACGAAAAGTGTGCAAAGCCGCGGGAAGCAGCTAGTATCTTATATATAAACTTTCTTGGATAGGAGGCGTACGTTTATTCACTTATAAGATTTCATATTAATAAATATTAATATTGCAGTATCAAACATTATAGTGTAGTATTGTGTTTAAATACAGAGTTCGTAGGTTTCAATCCGGTGAACAAAACCTAAACAGGTGAAATCCACAGAGAAATTCTTTCTGCAAATACGTCGCAGACTTGGAATATCTTTTATTCTCTTCAGTCTCTCAAAACCACACAAACACTGTGTTTGAATTTCACCGTTGTTTTCTTACTGTAACAAAGCAGACTATGATACCACACCTGCTTTTAACATTTCCCACTTACGTAATATGTTATGTACAATTATGTATAAACTCATGTACCCGAGAAAGAGCTTTCTAATTTATAAAACATGTAGTTCTATAGATCTAAAACATTATACTAAGATTAATAAAACTATTAAACAAACTCAATATTCATTCTTGGACAAGTTTTCTAAGATCAAATATAAAATTGACATATAAAATAATATGTAAATATTATATTATATTTATATTGCATAAATAATATAAATATAATAATATAATATATTATTTTATTTATATTTATATTTACTTATTTTTATATTTATTTATTTTGGTGCTTTTTTCCCATTAAGGAACTATTGACTTGAGGACTTCCAGAGAGGAAAGCTAGTTTTGGACTTTCATTGTATGCGAATAGATAAATGATTTTAAAGTGGGATTCGTAATAACAAATTTAGTGACTCTCTGAGAGAAGAAGCGGAAATATTATCCACGTATCTCCCCCTAATCTTCGTTTGAGTTGGTATAAACCATGGATTGTTACTCAAATTCAATAATATAAATATTGACGAAATGGTTTAAAATAGGATATCCCATTCCCATTCCCTCATTTAGACAGTATATTTAATATAATCCTGTAACTTACTATTTTAACAGTTGAAGAACAAGATAATTTCTCCTAGCGCGGAAAAATTAATATTCTATATTTGTTAAATACATATATATGTACCACTTAACCATTAATTACATTATTGAATAGACACTGAACATTATTGTACTTATTAAGTATAGACATATAAACATATGTAATATGTGTATAAGTTCACATTATAACTGTCTGAACTTAAATATAATTGATGTAAACTTTAATTTATCATTATAAAATCAAGTTCAAAGACTGTATGAGTAAATAGAGGTATTGTTCTTTCAATTAACAAAGTATAATGAAATAATAAACATTATTGAGAAATTATTGGAAATTGTTGAATATCTGTAAAGAATAAAGTTAAACAATTAAAACGTTAAATATTGCTATATATGGAATATAAATGGATTATATCGCCATTTACGCGGTGACAGGTCTAATAATTGTGTTGTGAAGTGTGATTGGTTTTAATAATTAATTTTATTTGAGCGAATTTTATCCAGCACGCCAGGACTTAACTACTTTTATTGTGCCATGGGGAAGTTAGGTTTTCATGCATATACCATTTTAGACTAGTCAAAGAGCTATTAAATAAGTGCATTTTTAATTCATATCCTAAATAATCTTCAAAATTGAATATTTTTAAATTTTATAGATTTTATAGATATATTTTTTTTCATTCAAATTATTTTGATGAACACTAAATACATTTTATATTAGTTTGGAAATTCCTAGAAAAAACTAAATTTTACGGTAAATCAAAAAACGAAAATTTTTTTCTGTGATACATCTATAGCCTACAGATATTTCTGGGACATTTAATATCCGAGAATGGAATTAAAAATATCCGGACAGCAAAATAAAAGAGTTTAAACGGCCGAGAGATGCTCGAGTTGTTGCAATAGAAATATTTTGCCAAATATTTACCAAAATATGCGGACATTAGTGCACCGTTAAATGAAATAAGAAAAAAGTTGTCAAACTTTAATTGGAGTTTGGAGTGCTTCAAAATAAAATGGTCCATTTCAATACCGCCCGTGCTATGAAAATATGAACTGCTTTTTATATTATAAAAAAGCACTCGGTGTTTATTTTTTTGATAATCCCGAGTTATGGCGAATAAAAACCAGTTGTGTATTATCCCCTTAAATTCATGGAATCAGAAGCAAACTAAGTGTTAGGCAGAGGGAAGCCTTATCAGTTGTTTGGGCGATAAGATGTTTCGTATTTTCCTGGAAATTTAGCCGTTTTAGCTGATGACTGATAATTCAGTACTAGCGTGGATTTTTTCCTACTTTATAAAATTTGAAAAATTATCAAGATGGGTGGAAACAGTATTGGTTTGCCATTTCTAACTACAATGGTAATGAGAATAACAATCCAGTGGCTGATTTCTTGCCACATTGTTAACTGAAGTATTGATAATTGAAAAAAATTATTGATCTATAGATAAATACAAGACAGAAAACACTTATATAACGAATATAATATAAATACACAAATTTTTAACATTAGAATATAAATCGTTCGTCTAGTAGGTAACACCATCACCAGAGATGTGATTGTTTAATCAAATATAACTGTAAAAGTGTGCAAAATAATATTAATAACTTTGAGCTTGGTGTATAATGTGGTGTAGTGATAACAACTCATCAAGTTTATTGAAAAACAGGATCTTTCATTATTATAATGAGCCATTATCTGGTGGATATTACGGTTGTTAAAAACCCAGCAAAAAATATTTACAACTCGGTTACGTACAATCGTCAAGTATAATTGTGCATCTTGTGAAAACTATCTCAGGTAGAAAGATTAAAATTTAAAGAACAAAGGCCAGCTGAAAAATCTTTTAACCATAGGAATAAAATTGGTCTTCAATATGACGCTACTCTTTTTGGAAATTATGCTAGTTACATATATTTAAAACTTGTAATAATGATAGATTTTTTAATTACAAAATGTATATTTATATACGTATTTAATGACGTAACTGTGAAGTTATCTACAAATAAGTTTTGTTTGTAGATGAACTTGGTGAAGTGTTAAACAAATATGATATAGTAAAAAAAGTATTTTTAGATTGAATTTGTCAGAAAAATATCAAACTATTGTCTTGCACTAGATTTGATAGATTGAATTTATAAACTGAAATAATCCTACAAATAATTTTAATATCTACATAATGTTCATACGTGTTGATGTAGAGATAATATGCTATATATATAATTTTATTTTTGTACTTATGTATATAAACTAGTATGAAAGAATTAATGTAAAACTTCTGTACGAGTCAAGTTTAAATACTGATATATCATTATTAGAATTATCATGAATCAAAATGTTAGTTTTGAGAGAGTTTAATTTCAATTAAATAACTTTCATATTAACTGAAATTTCCAGAACATTTTTACTAATAAATAAATAGGGCTTATGTGTACTGATAAGTAAATTAGATTTTAAATTATGCCTCGTTGAAAACTATTTCATTTCAGTATATGTTAGAGTTTATTCGAGAGGACGTAATCTGTGGGGGCAGCAAATCCTGATGCCTTGGCATATCGTTCTTGTGACACCTCAGCCACCTTCCACTCGAAAGTGGGATAACCAACATTACCTGGAGGACGTCATGGTGCACAACACCTGATAACCGTTCTGAGTGACGAGAAGGATATCACTTCGGGGAAGCAAGGCTGTTTTGTGGAAGTAGAGAGTAAAGAGAGATGTTAAATTATACTCGTATAATTTCTTCAGAGGCAATTTGACAAATAACAGTCAAGTGTCAAGTGACAGTTTAAGTTGTTTTCCTCAGAAGTACCCTTGATAAAGCCAACACTTAAAGTGAAAATGAATTTAAAAGATATCCATAATAAAAAGACTGAAAATTTCGTAGCTGAGAAATTATATCGTTATCTCTGTCGATATTCTTTGTTGACGTGTGCGTTATCTTCAGGACTGCGATAAGCACTTAATCATTGTAAAAAGTGCGTATCAGCAAATTGTTTTTAACCGTATCTACTTACGGAAGTACCCTATTTAAGATTCATATTTATAGCATTTTAACGATTTGTAATTAATATAAATGAGTTTTATTGATTTTATAATAATGTAACAAAAATTATTTAGTTACGATATTTTCTTACTTAGTAACTGTTTGATATTTTCTTTAGAAGACGAATAGACATACATTTTATCAAAACGATTTTATAACTTTTATTAGTATTTGGATAGTATTGTTACAAAACTCCCCCTGTTTACAAACAAAACAGTGATGTTGAGCCAATAGTTATTTACCTAATGCAATCGAATCGCAGTTTGTTTGGATTAATTGCATTTAGAATTACAATTTTCAATATGAATTATGACTAAAGAGATAGCAATTTAAATTATAACTATATTTATGATTAATGTAGGTTTTTATTAGTAGTAGAGAATTAATTTTATACCAAAAAAACTTAATGAGAGGAGGATATACCACTTGTATTTAAATTTAACAAATAGATAACGTGGGTATTGTAGTCCGTAGAGGTACGTATTTAGTCAGTGTCTGTATTTTGGTCCGTGTGTTTTTAGGGAAGTGATTCAAACTCCAATCCGACTATATCTTCCAGTTTTTATTGCTTTTACCGTGTCTGCTGGATGTGAGATTGTTTTAAAGAAGTTATCGCGTGATTTAGAATACATACGTGTAGGGAAATATCATTTAACGTTTGAGATTATAGAGTTATAGGTAATATACTTTATAAAATTAACTCAATTGTTTGTTTTCAGGTGGTTTTCTGAAAGTTACTCTAATAAAATTTTAAAAAAAGTATTTTTAACCACAATTTTAAACTTAAAAAAGTGTTTAAGCTTTGAAAAACTATTTGAATTAAACCGTATACATTTATTTAGGTAACATATACGAGTAAATAAGAATGATGTAATCACTTACATAATGTTTTTAGTGTTGCGAAATATTGTAAGATATTCAATAATAATGTAATTTGTAATTTTCTTGAAAGTAGTTATTTTTTATTTTATTCGAAAATTTATTTCAATGAATTGAATTATTTGTTTTTTAATAATTTTCAAGAAGTTTGATTACGTTGTGGCTAGTTAATAAATACAATTTGCGACTTATCACTATATACCGACATATACGAACCATAGCATAGTAATTGCTTTGGCACTTTCTAAGAAAAACGTATTTGAAAACTGGAAGCTAAGCTACCTTTAATAAAAGTAACATATCCAGGTGTAACATTAAGGCGCCAGCTTGCTGATAATGCCGGGATATTTAGGCACATTCATCGTACAATACCAGCTGTGGGAACAGAAATTTCAAATGGAGATGGTGTGATCTAGTGTAATGTAATCAAGTTATTGTTGAAATGTAGGTGATTGACATTAAAGGCGTGTAAAGCTGTATACAATTTATATTCAAAATATATTGTTTTGTTGCAATTTACATAGCTGTAAAATTATAACTAAGATTAAAAATAAAAATTAGGGTTTCTTTTTTATGTTTTCACGCGTAAACTACTAAACCGATTTTACTGAAATTTTGCAAGAGCATTCTTAGCATCCCTGGTCACTTAGAAAACCCCTCCGGGATACGCTGCTCTGGTCTTTAAATTTGCGACATCCTTCTTGGCCTCAAGTCGCATTACAATAATGTAATAATAACAATTAAATAAACCTGTTAAGTGTAATTAACTGTTCTGTGTAATTATTGTTTTATGGCAGCACAAAAATATATATTTTTAATTATTTGAGCACTATTTTCCATTTTTACATTTATAGTTTTGAAATTATAGAGTAAGTTTAATGGTGTAACAACAACGGTTATTTAAACATTTTTGCTCAACAGCTGTTGATCGTTGATCATGTAGTAAGGAAATATCCTGATAATAACATTAGGACCTAAGTAAAAATATATTTTAAAATTATTTTTTGCAAGTAATACATTAATACATTACACTACACTGCAGATATCAAGGACAAAGTTGCTATCTAACTTTTAATATAAATTTAATTACTATTATAAATTCCCTTTTAGTCTCCTTTAAGAAAAGTTGCATTCTCATAATTTTATTTGTATATATATATATTTTTTTTTCTTGTTCGGGCAATAAGGTAAAATTAACCATACAAAATCAAGATCGGAGAAAATTACAATATTACCATAAATATACACTTTTAGATATATTTTTTTAACGTGGCAAAAAGGCTTAGAATTGGCGTCGGAACTATAATTTACTCTAAACAGAACTGGACATACATGTGAATCGCATACAAACTTGTGTGTAAAACCGCAATTTAAATCTTTAAAGTAATAATGATATTTAATAATAATATTGTATGTATTCTTTTTCAATACCCAATATTTTTTCATTTGGCATTATTATAATAGTTAATCACTTAGCCATTAGTGCGATTAGTTACTGTAATATAAAGTAGGCTACATAGTAATCTAAACCATCAATATTGATCCTGTTCATAACAAAAACACAAAGCCGTTATCAGCACCGTGCTTGTGTAAACGCTATATTATGTACAAACAATTTTAAAAATACCACAGAACAAATATTAATCATACATAAAAAATAAAATAACATTTGAAATATCAGCCGTATCAACAATCAAGTCTTCAAAGTATCGGAAACAGTTTGAAAAATTAATTATACTTCACTTAAAATCCTTATATATTTCAATACACACATGGCAATATATTTCCTATGTCAAATTACAAAAGAAGTTTACTTAAATTCACTTAATCACATCATTTTGCCATTTTATAACTATTAACATACCACTTCATATAAATAACTAACTTAAATTGTTTCACACATCCAAGATTTTAATGTTTTACAAAATAATTTTAACGGGTAACAAAATTTAACTTTATCTAGAAGACTATTAAATAATTTTGGACCAACATAAGATAAAGAGGGTCTGAGTATTTCTTTAATAACTGTTGGCAATCCAGGAAAGTCTACGTAGTGTGTTTCTTGTGTTGTGCAGTAAATTTTTGTTCCATCATTCCCGCTCCTCAAATAAATACAATCCTTAAAACTTTGAAATATAAAGGTTATGGACAGACAAAACATTTAGTTAGTTAGGCAATAAAGGTAAAATGATGTTTCTCTAACATTTTTATTACAAATGATGCGTACAAAATATGTTGTGATATCCAGATTTTTTTCTAATGAATACTTAAATGTTCCCTCTCCCACAGCATACAATACTATTTTGAATTTATGAATGAATCAGTGCAAACAGGGTTTTTAGTAATGATAAGTCACAAAAGATTCTCAAGGATACAATCTTACTCATCAAACAACATATCTATACTACCGTTACTATTACAGTTCTAGTCACAGTTAGTGTTTAATGTTAGTACCATCTGATTTTAATCGCTATTGATTTAAGATGCCATGTATAAGTATCAAACAAGATCAGTGTATTGATTTAATACCACTGTATAATTATTGTACTTAAAAATTTCAAATTATTGTTTAGCTTTTATTTTTTAGTATTTTTTCTGAACATACTAAAACTTACATACATAATTAAAATATTATTCCACAAGACTTTCTGTACTTTATAAACACATATCACCAGCAAGACATTAGTTTTTACTCCAGAAACTGTGTAATCGTTAATTAATGAACATCAAAATAACACATAGCTAGAATGATGATGACCGGGCAAACTACAAGCAGTAGTGGCACTACAAGATGCTTACAAATGCCTTACAAATTTTAAATTGTTTGTTAGAATAACCTGTATACCAATGTAAAGCTATTCCTCTCACAGATTTGATATAATTTTAAAACAGTATTTTATGATTTATTAAAACAGAAGCCTTTCTTAACATTTACGAAACAATCTTGTTACCTTATTTCCAATTTTTACACTGCAGTGAACCTTACTTGCTTTAAAGCTTCTTCCACTGACTTACCCTTTCAAAACTGTATTGGTTATTGCTGATAACATTCATCCTATAAAGGCTAATTCTTATAATTATTTAAATATTTTTAGAGAACACCGACAAACAACTAATAGGCCTCGATTATGAGGGATTACTAACATTTCCTTTTATCATGCTTAGGCGTCACGACAGTTTTTAATATATTCTGCAAATACTCAAAAGGTCATGACAAAGGTCAAATTAATAATATGATTTAGTACAGGTGAAAATATAAATTGGCATTTCTTTCATTAGATTACATAAACTACTTTAAATCCGTAATAACACTTATATTTTAACTGTTTAATTGTATTATGAATTTCTCTAAATTAGTTAGATAAATAAGGGAAAGAGTTTTGAATACACAGCATCCCTACAACAGCTGGCCGTGATGCGACCAGAACGGTGCCGCGTGAACCTAATTTAGACAATCAGCTGACTGCGCTGCGATAAAAGTATTTGTTTATATTTTTGGCAATAATAGTGGATTTTCAGCCGTGTTGCCGTCTTCTAGCCTTATCTTATTACACGTTTGTTCTATTTTCTTCGAGTTAAATTGTTTATAATTCACCATTGTTGTGCAGCATCACCCATTACAATGTGTGGAATATATATTAGAAAAATATTTATTTTTGGCTAAATATATATCAATACCTTAGTTAGAGCAGTAAGTGTTAATAGTAAATTTTATAGTGAATGTCGTACAGTTGTCGTTTATATACCCTATATAGTTTCCTTCTGTTTTCAATTCGTTTAACAAAAATCTCTTGTTATTTATTGGACTAAATTAAACTTTACTTTATCTGGTCTTGATTTAAGAAAACCATTTCCTTACTACTATTTATTATATTAGTTAAAATGTATATGAGAATAATATTAAAACTTATATTTACTCATTAGTTAATATATCTTTCCCAAATATTGAGAACGATCAGGAAATACTTACAGGATTTCCTGGACAGCACCTGATCTGAATTGTCCTCTCGAAAATTATATATACTTATAAGTCCTAATATATATATATATTATATATTATATATATATATATATATATATATATTATATTATCAGTAATACCAAGTTCAAAAATAGAAACTTACACATTTTTTAATTTTTAGATGTTTTATAAATTTATAATCAATACAGGAACAAGTGGTTGTATTAATTCTTGTGGGATTATTGATTTTTTTACAAATCCATGGTTATTAAGTAAACTATTGTATTTTTGAACATTGATGGAGTCAACCACAAATTTTTAAATTCATACAAAAATACCAGTAATGTATTTTTAATTGGTTTTAAACATAAACGTAACGACATTTTATACTTATGGAATTTTGGAATTGATTATAAGTCATTTCATTTTGTGGAATTTGACATAGCCTTTACGTAGCTCCACAAAGGATAACAAAAAGAATTTCATCTCCAAACTTAAAATTTTGTATGAAACTACATTTTTTCTCCCTATCATATGTATACTTGGTATTTTGCGACATCATTTACGTAATATATGTGTATATTTTACGTGGTAGAGGTTTGAAGTGATATGATTAGCGTGTGGGAGAGGTCGCCGGGACCCGATTCCGTCAGGGATCTTCTTTAAAAAACAAACTATAGTCTGGTAGATATTTTATTCTGTCTGCCTAGTGACTGTAAAATATTCATATTCTATATGTAAAATATCATATACTATGAAGCTAGACAAAACAGGGAGAAAAAGGGCTGACGTTAGAGTAAAGAGGTTTTGCACTTTGGCAGTGGCTAAAACGTCAGGGGATGAGATAACCTACTTAGCAATTAATGATGCCCTCGGTCAGACAGCTTCTCTGTGACAAGTGTGAGTTCTGGACAAAAACGCTGACTCCACACTTTAAAGAGGTTTAACCTTAACGTTGGCTGCCAGCGTGCAGTAGTACGGATATTCTATCTAGCAAATATAATTTAGTATCACAAGTTGCGTATTTGTCATTTACTTAAAGATTTTAAAAATTTCTCGTTTATTTTGTTTGATGTTTGTTTTTGACTATGGAAGGGATGTGAAGGTAACAGGGTTTTTTCCAGACATTTGCCATCGTGCAATGATACAAAGATTTGGTAACACTACGTACGTTTCGAGATCTGCAATCTGACTTCTTCTTCAGGTACATAGTCAACCTAACACATAATTACAAACTATGTTAAAATAAACAAAATCATGCCAGAGCGTTGTAACAAGCGCAAGTCTGGAATCATAACCACCATGTTGTGGTCCAATTTGCGTTGTAGTTTGTAATTATTTGTTTAGGTAAAGTTATTTACCTTAAGAACATATTTTTGTATGACTGAACGATGTCAGATATCGGGAAAATCCAGTTTTCTTTACAATAATCTCGCAGTTGTTATCGGATTATGCATTTTTTTACATCCTATTCATACACACATCTTGCAAACATATGGTGAGAAACTTTATAGAAATGATAATATACAGGTTGAAAATTAAAGTCCCCTCCTTGACGGTTTTTTGTCGCCTGAAATTTTTTAACGCCCACTAGAGGTTGTACAGTGGACACAGGGTACACATGTTTATTGTTCAAGAAGAAAATTCCAAAGGTATATTCTTAAGGTGTACTTCTTTGATACTGGTATATTTATTTAATTTTATATCTAACTAGTAGTTAACCGTGGCTTCAAATTTAAAATGCGATGTCCTTAGTCTGAATAGTAAATGCTCTTATGCCGGAACACACATGACTTATATGATGGAAACATATGAGTCTTTTCAAACCAAGTAGAAATACATCAGGCAATTATCAATTTCAATGTTATTGGTTAAGAGGAGCAGAGTTTAAAGGCCTGACTGACTTTATATCAGTTGTTACGCATGTATTGTTTGTGCAAATTATATTTCTTTGATCAAGAAAATATACAAATTTGGGCCTCGGAACCTACCCCCGTTAAAACGCGTCTACTTCCGGTTTAATGTGTTCCCAGTGCCATAGTTGTGTTTGCCTTGTCAAGGTGAAGAAAATACACATCACATACGTAGAACTGAAAAGCCTATTACTGTTACCACCATATACTTCCGTTATAAGAGGGAAATATACTAAGTTCTTGTAAGATTTTTGAATAATCGATTTTATGATTTTACGTTATAGAAGTAGTGTTGTTTTTCGAACTGAAGTCTGGTTCGTTGAGCAGTATTAGCGTTATTTCTTATTTTCTTTAATTCATTGTAAATATGCTGTATCATTACGACATAGCAGCCAACCAGTTTTGAGTTCCCTATGTGAAAACATTCACAGCTTAACTCATTAATGTAGGTTCTATAACAGATATGGTATTTTAAATAAACAGTTGTTTTAAATTTGTCAGTAGCACATTCTGGAGTAAAGTTTAGATATTTAACTATGTATTTGCTGTCTCCATCACATTACTGATCAAGCACTGTTCTAAAATTTAAGAATAAATCAAATTTCAGCCTCTTTGGCATACATAGGCTGAAAATTGTCTACATCTGTTTGATGTCAGATAAATTTGGATCATAAAACTATATGAATCATAAAATGTTTTATGAATTGTTAATTATTCTGGGAATTTATTAGACCATTTTTTTCTTCATATAACTTAAACATTTATAGGATTTCAATGAACATTTAAAAAAAATAAATGACCATATTGGTCCAGGTGTTCTCGATATTAGCGCTTAGCGCCAGATTTAGTAATTTACATATATTTATAAGATTTATTTACATATATATCAAAATAATACGTGAAAACTAAAAAATAGTCATAAAAAATTAATAGTGCTATACATTCAGAAACCTGGTTATATTTAAAGTCAAATATATGTCCATACATGGTTTGTGAATATTTTTTAAAAAATTTTCAATGAAATGGATCAATATTTTGGACCATATTTTATAAGCATAGTTATAATTAGTATAGACCGTACTAATTATACTAGACCACTACGAACATTAGAGCCTGAAGAGCCAGAGTGGCGCAAGACTATCGCAGTGAAGAGCTAATGGATAGAAACAGTATAGTCTTGTTTACTTCACTTATCTCTGAAAGGACGGCACTATGCATCATATTAGAGCCTGAAGAGCCAGAGTGGCGCAAGACTATCGCAGTGAAGAGCTAATGGATAGAAACAGTATAGTCTTGTTTACTTCACTTATCTCTGAAAGGACGGCACTGTGCATCATATTAGAGCCTGAAGAGCCAGAGTGGCGCAAGACTATCGCAGTGAAGAGCTAATGGATAGCAACAGTATAGTCTTGTTTACTTCACTTATCTCTGAAAGGACGGCACTGTGCATCATATTAGACCCTGAAGAGCCAGAGTGGCGCAAGACTATCGCAGTGAAGAGCTAATGGATAGAAACAGTATAGTCTTGTTTACTTCACTTTATCTCTGAAAGGACGGCACTATGCATCATATTAGAGCCTGAAGAGCCAGAGTGGCGCAAGACTATCGCAGTGAAGAGCTAATGGATAGCAACAGTTATAGTCTTGTTTACTTCACTTATCTCTGAAATGACGGCACTGTGCATCATATTAGAGCCTGAAGAGCCAGAGTGGCGCAAGACTATCGCAGTGAAGAGCTAAATGGATAGCAACAGTATAGTCTTGTTTACTTCACTTATCTCTGAAAGGACGGCACTGTGCATCTTATTAGAGCCTGAAGAGCCAGAGTGGCGCAAGACTATCGCAGTGAAGAGCTAATGGATAGAAACAGTATAGTCTTGTTTACTTCAATTATCTCTGAAAGGACGGCACTATGCATCATATTAGAGCCTGAAGAGCCAGAGTGGCGCAAGACTATTGCAGTGAAGAGCTAATGGATAGAAACAGTATAGTCTTGTTTACTTCACTTATTCTGAAAGGACGGCACTATGCATCATATTAGAGCCTGAAGAGCCAGAGTGGCGCAAGGACTATCGCAGTGAAGAGCTAATGGATAGAAACAGTATAGTCTTGTTTACTTCACTTATCTCTGAAAGGACGGCACTATGCATCATATTAGAGCCTGAAGAAAGAACCGACATATACGAACCATAGCATAGTAATTGCTTTGTCACTTAAAGAAAAAACGTATTTGAAAACTGGAAGCTAAGCTACCTTTAATAAAAGTAACATACCCAGGTGTAAACATTAAGGCGCCAGCTTGCTTGATAATGCCTGGATATTTAGGCACATTCATCGTACAATACCAGCTGTGGGAACAAAATTTCAAACGGAGATCTAGTGTAATGTAATCAAGTTATTGTTGAAATGTAGGTGATTGACATTAAAGGCGTGTAAAGCTGTATACAATTTATATTCAAAATATATTATTTTTGTTGCAATTTACATAGCCGTAAAATTCTAACTAAGATTAAAAATAAAAATTAGAGTTTCTTTTTTATGTTTTCACGCGTAAACTAACTAAACCGATTTTACTGAAAAATTAGCAAGAGCATTGTTAGTGTCCCTGGTCATTTCGAAAACCCATCCGGGATACGCTCCTTTGGTCTTTAAATTTGCGACATCCATCTTGGACTCAAGTCGCATTACAACAATGTAACAATAATATTTGAATAAACCTGTTAAATGTAATTAACTTTTCTATGTAATTATTGTTATATGAAAGCACATCCAATATATATTTTTAATTATTTGAGCCACTATTTCCATTTTTACATTTACTTACAGTTTTGAAAGCATAGAGTAAGTTTAAGTTTAACAACAATGGTTATTTTAAACATTTGTTGTTACAACCTTACAGCTCTACAGCTGTTGATCATTGATCATATAGTAAGGAAATATCCTGATAATAACATTAGGACTTAAGTAAAAATATATTTTTTTTATTATTTTTTGCAAGTAAATACAATAATATATCACACATACAGTGCAGATATCAACAACAAAGTTGCTATCTAACCTTTAATGTAAATTTAATTACTATTATAAATTCCCCTCTTAGTCTCCTTTAACAGATTGATGTATTCTCATAATTTTATATGTACATATATTTCTTGTTCAGGCAATAAGGGAAAATTAATCATAAAAAACCAAGATCGGAGAAGATTACAATTACCATAAATATACTCTTTTAGATATATTTTTTTAAACGTGGAAAAAAGGCTTAAAAATTGGCGTCGGAAGTATAATTTACTCTAAATAGAAGTGCACATACAGGTGAATAGCATACAAACTTGCGTGTAAAACAGCAATTAAATCTTTTAAGTAATAATGGTTTTTAATAATAATATTGTATGTATTCTTTTTCAATACACAATATTTTTACATTTGGCATTATTAATAACAGTTAACCACTTAACCAGTAGTGTGATTAGTTACTGTAATATAAAGTAATTAGTAATCTAAACTATTAGGCTAATTGAGTCAGTTCGTAAAAAAAAACACAAAGCGTTTATCTGCATCGCTCTCCATGGTGCTTGTGTAAACGCTATATTACGCACAAACAATATTAAAAATACCACAATACAAATACGTTAATTACACATAAAAAATACAAAAATATTTGTAATATCAACCGTATCAACAAACAAGTCTTCAAAGTGTCATAGACAGTTTGAAAAACGAATTATACTTCTCTTAAAATCCTGCTATAATCATATACAGCAATTGTTTATCAGTCATAACCTACACAATAGATCGCCTATGTCAAATTACAAAAGAAGTTTACTCACATTCACTTAACCACATCATTTTGTCATTGTACAACTATTAACATACCACTTCGTATAAATAACTAACTTCAAGTGTTTCACACATCCAAGATTTTAATGTTTTACAAAATAATTTGAACGGGTAACACAATTTAACTTCATCTAGCAGACTATTAAAACATTTTGGACCAACACAAGATAAAGAAGGTCTGAGTATTTACTTTTTAACTGTTGGCAATCTAAGAAAGTCTACGTAGTATGTTTCTTGGGTTGTGCAGTAACTCTTTGTTCCATCATTTCCCGCTCCTCAAATAAATACAATCCTTAAAACTTTAAAATATAAAGGTGATGAACAGGGAAACAATTTAGTTAGTTAGGCAATACAAGGAAAATAAAGTTCCTCTAACATTTGTATTACAAATTATACGTATAAAATATGTTGTGATATCCAGATTTTTTCTAATGAATACTAAAATGTTCATACAATACAATACCCACAGCATACAATACTATTTTGAATTTATGAATGAATCAGTGCAAACAGGGTTTGTAGTAATGATAAGTCACAAAAGATTCTCAAGGAAACACATTTCTCACCTAAAGAAACCTCTTATTGTTCTATAAACATCAGTAGTAAAGTCGGCCCAGTTAAGCTTTTCATCTAAATGTTTAAAATGTTGTATCCCCTGAATGATTTAGCAATCGCAGGAATATCTATAACAGTTTATTGCAGGATATGACACTGTATAAGGCAAACAAAAATTCTTAATACTCAAATAATTGTACTTTGCTTTTGTTACATTAAGTTGCATTTTATTTTCTAAACATAACCAACATATTTAACATAATTAAATATTATTCCACAAGACTTTCGTACTTTGGTATATACACACAATATCACCAGCGAAGCCATTAATTTTACCCCAGAAATTGTGTGTCATTAAATCGTTAATGAACATCAAAAACCATTTAGCAGAAATGACTGACCCTTGTGCTACTCCGGGCACTACAAGCAGTGGTGGACTAAGATGCTCACAAATTCTAACTTGTTTGTTAGAAAACCCTTAAGCCAAAGTAAAGCTATTCCCCTCTCATAGATTTGATATAATTTTAAAACAGTATTTTATGATTTACTAAAACAGAAGCCTTCTTAATTACCATTAATACAAACAAATGCATTTACAAACAATTTTGTTACCTTATTTCCAACTTTTATACTGCAGTGAACTTTACTTGCTACATCTAAGCTTCTTCCACTGACATAATTTTTCAAAACCGTATTGGTTATTGCTAATTCAATTAATTCTATAAGGCTAATTCTTATAATTATTTAAAATATTATAGAGAACACCGACAAACAACTAAAAGGCCTCCGATTATGAAGGATTACTAACATTTCTTTATTATACATAGGCGTCACGACAGTTAGTTTTAAATTTTCTGCAAATACTCAAAGGCTCATGACAAAAGCTCAAATTAATAATATGATTTAGTACAGGTGAAATATAAATTGGCATTTCTTTCATTAGATTAACATATACTTTAAACCCGTAGAAAACTTATATTTTAACTGTTTAATAGTATTATGAATTTCCTCTAAATTAGTTAGATAAATAAAGAAAGAGTTTTGAATACACAGCATCCCTACAACAGCTGGCCGTGATGCGACCAGAACCGGTGCCGCGTGACCTAATTTAGACAATCAGCTGACTGCGCTGCGATAAAGTATTTGTTTATATTTTTGGCAATAATAGTGGATTATCAGCAGTGTTGTCGTCTTCTAGCCTTATCTTATCTACACGTTTGTTCAATTTTCTTCGAGTTAAATTGTTTATAATTCACCATTGTTGTGCAGCATCACCATTACAATGTGTGAGTATATTAGAAAAATATTTATTTTTGGCTAAATATATATCAATACCTTAGTTAGAGCAGTAAGTGTAATAGTAAATTTTATAGTGAATGTCGTACAGTTGTCGTTTAATCACCCTATACTGTATAGTTTCCTTCTGTTTTCAATTCGTTTAACAAATCTCTTGTTATTCATGGACTAAATTAACTTTACTTTATCTGGTCTTGATTTAAGAAAACCATTTCCTTACTACTATTTATTATATTAGTTAAAATGTAATGAGAATAATTAAAACTTATATTTACATCATTAGTTAAAATATTTCTTTCCCAAATATAGAACGATCAGGAAATGCTTACAGGATTTCCTGGACAGTACCTGATCTGAATTGTCCTCGAATTATATATACTTATAAGTCCTAATATACATACATATATATATATATATATATATATATATATATATATATATATATATATATATATATATATATATAATTATCAGTAATACCAAGTTCAAAAATAGAACTTACACATTTTTTAATTTTTAGATGTTTTATAAATATGTAATCAATATAGGAACAAGTGGTTGTATTAATTCTTGTGGGATTATTGATTTTTTTTACAAATCCATGGTTATAAGTAAACTATTGTATTTTTGAACATTGATGGAGTCAACCACCAAATTAAATTAATTCAAAATACCAGTAATGTATTTTTAATTGGTTTTAAAATAACGTAACGACATTTACACTTATGGAATTTTGGGATTGATTATAAGTCAGTCATTTTGTGGAATTTGACATAGACTTTAGGTAGCTACACAAAGGATAACAAAAAGAATTTCATCTCCACACTTAAAATTTTGTATGAAACTTAATTTTTCTCCCTATCATATGTATCCTTGGTATTTTGCGACATCATTTACGTAATATATGTGTATATTTTAACGTGGTAGAGGTTTGAAGTGATATGATTAGCGTGTGGGAGAGGTCGCCGGGACCCGATTCCGTCAGGGATCTTCTTTAAAAACAAACTATAGTCTGGTAGATATTTTATTCTGTCTGCCTAGTGACTGAAAATATTCATATTCTATATGTAAAATATCATATACTATGAAGTTAGACAAAACAGGAGAGAAAAAGGGATGAAGTAGAGTAAAGAGGTTTGCACTTTGGCAGTGGCTAAAAACGTCAGGGATGAGATAACCTACTTAGCAATTAATGATGTCCTCGGTCAGACAGCTTCTCTGTGACAAGTGTGAGTTCTGGACCAAACGCTGACTCCACACTTTAAAGAGGTTTAACCTTAACGTTGGCTGCCAGCGTGCAGTAGTACGGATATTCTATCTAGCAAATATAATTTAGTATCACAAGTTGCGTATTTGTCATTTACTTAAAGATTTTAAAAATTTCTCGTTTATTTTGTTTGATGTTTGTTTTTGACTATGGAAGGGATGTGAAGGTAACAGGGTTTTTTCCAGACATTTGCCATCGTGCAATGATACAAAGATTTGGTAACACTACGTTTCGAGATCTGCAATCTGACTTCTTCTTCAGGTACATAGTTAACCTAACACATAATTACAAACTATGTTAAAATAAACAAATCAAGCTAGAGCGTTGTAACAAGCGCAAGTCTGGAATCATAACCACCATGTTGTGGTCAATTTGCGTGTAGTTTGTAATTATTTGTTAGGTAAGTTATTTACCTTAAGAACATATTTTTGTATGACTGAACGATGTCAGATATCGGGAAAATCCAGTTTTCATTACAATATCTCGCAGTTGTTATCAGATTATGCATATTTTACATCCTTTTCATTCAAACATCTTGCAACATATGGTGAGAAACTTTATAGAAATGATAATATACAGGTTGAAAATTAAAGTCCCCTCCTTGACGGTTTTTTGTCACCTGAAATTTTCTAACGCCCACTAGGGGTTGTACAGTGGACACAGGGTACACATGTGTATTGTTCAAGAAGAAAATTCCAAAGGTATATTCTTAAGGTACTTCTTTCATACTGGTATATTTATTTAATTTTATATCCAACTAGTAGTTAACCGTGGCTTCACACGCAAATTTAAAATGCGATGTCCTTAGTCTGAATAGTAAATGCTCTTATGCCGGAACACATGACTTATATGATGGAAACATATGAGTCTTTTCAAACCAAGTAGAAATACATCAGGCAATTATCATATCAATGTTATTGGTTAAAAGGAGCAGAGTTTAAAGGGGTGACTTTTATATCAATTGTTACGCATGTATTGTTTGTGCAAATTATATTTCTTTGATCAAGAAAATATACACATTTGGGCCTCGGAACCTACCCCCGTTAAAACGCGTCTACTTCCGGTTTAATATGTTCCCAGTGCCATAGTTGTGTTTGCCTTGTCAAGGTGAAGAAAATACACATCACATACGTAGAACTGAAAAGCATATTACTGTCAAGAACCATATACTTCCGTTATAAGAGGGAAATACTAAGTTCTTGTAAGATTTTTGAATAATCGATTTTATGATTTTACGTTATAGAAGTAGTGTTGTTTTTCGAACTGAAGTCTGGTTCGTTGAGCAATATTAGCGTTATTTCTTATTTTCTTTAGTCATTGTAAATATGCTGTATCATTACGACATAGCCGCCAACCAGTTTTGAGTTCCCTATGTGAAAACATTCACAGCTTAACTCATTAATGTAGGTTCTATAACAGATACGGTATTTTCAATAAACAGCTGTTTTAAATTTGTCAGTAGCACATTCTGGAGTAAAGTTTAGATATTTAACTATGTATTTGCTGTCTCCATCACACTACTGAACAAGCACGTTCTAAAATTTAAGAATAAATCAAATTTCAGCCTGTTTGGCATACTTAGGCTGAAATTGTCTACATCTGTTTGATGTCAGATAAATTTGGATCATAAACTATCTGAATCATAAAATGTTTTATGAATTGTTATTTATTCTGGGAATTTATTAGGCCATTTTTTCTTCATATAACTTAAACATTTATAGGATTTCAATGAACATTTCAAAAAAATAATGACCATATTGGTCCAGCAGTTCTCGATATTAGCGCTTAGCGCCAGATTTAGTAATTTACATATATTTATAAGATTTATTCACGTATGTATCAAAATAAAACGTGAAAACTTAAAAATAGTCATAAAAATTAATTGTGTTATACATTCAAGAAACCTGGTTATATTTAAAGTCAAATATATGTCCATACATGGTTTGTGAATATTTTTAAAATTTTCAATGAAATGGATCAACATTTTGACCATATTTCATAAGCATAGTTATAATTAGTATAGACCGTAGTAATTATACTAGACCACTACGATCATTAGAGCCTGAAGAGCCAGAGAGGCTCCGGACTACAGCAGTGAAGAGTTAATGGATAGCAACAGTATAGTCTTGTTTACTTAACTTACCTCTGAAAGGACGGCACTGTGCATCATATTACAGTCTGAAGAGCCAGAGTGGCTCAAGACTACAGCGGTGAAGAGCTAATTTATAGCAACAGTATAGTCTTGTTTACTTCACTTATCTCTGAAAGGACGGCATTGTGCATCATATTACAGTCTGAAGATCCAGAGTGGCTCAAGACTACATCAGTGAAGAGCTAATGTATAGCAACAATATAGTCTTGTTTACTTCACTTATCTCTGAAAGGACGGCATTGTGCATCATATTACAGTCTGAAGAGCCAGAGTAGCTCAAGACTACATCAGTGAAGAGCTAATGTATAGCAACAGTATAGTCTTGTTTACTTCACTTATCTCTGAAAGGACGGCACTGTGCGTCATATTACAGACTGAAGATCCAGAGTAGCTCAAGACTACATCAGTGAAGAGCTAATGTATAGCAACAGTATAGTCTTGTTTACTTCACTTATCTCTGAAAGGACGGCACTGTGCGTCATATTACAGTCTGAAGATCCAGAAGAGCTCAAGACTACATCAGTGAAGAGCTAATGTATAGCAACAGTATAGTCTTGTTTACTTCACTTATCTCTGAAAGGACGGCATTGTGCATCATATTACAGTCTGAAGATCCAGAGTGGCTCAAGACTACATCAGTGAAGAGCTAATGTATAGCAACAGTATAGTCTTGTTTACTTCACTTATCTCTGAAAGGACGGCATTGTGCATCATATTACAGTCTGAAGATCCAGAGTGGCTCAAGACTACATCAGTGAAGAGCTAATGTATAGCAACAGTATAGTCTTGTTTACTTCACTTATCTCTGAAAGGACGGCATTGTGCATCATATTACAGTCTGAAGATCCAGAGTGGCTCAAGACTACATCAGTGAAGAGCTAATGTATAGCAACAGTATAGTCTTGTTTACTTCACTTATCTCTGAAAGGACGGCATTGTGCATCATATTACAGTCTGAAGATCCAGAGTGGCTCAAGACTACATCAGTGAAGAGCTAATGTATAGCAACAGTATAGTCTTGTTTACTTCACTTATCTCTGAAAGGACGGCATTGTGCATCATATTACAGTCTGAAGATCCAGAGTGGCTCAAGACTACATCAGTGAAGAGCTAATGTATAGCAACAGTATAGTCTTGTTTACTTCACTTATCTCTGAAAGGACGGCATTGTGCATCATATTACAGTCTGAAGATCCAGAGTGGCTCAAGACTACATCAGTGAAGAGCTAATGTATAGCAACAGTATAGTCTTGTTTACTTCACTTATCTCTGAAAGGACGGCATTGTGCATCATATTACAGTCTGAAGATCCAGAGTGGCTCAAGACTACATCAGTGAAGAGCTAATGTATAGCAACAGTATAGTCTTGTTTACTTCACTTATCTCTGAAAGGACGGCATTGTGTATCATATTACAGTCTGAAGATCCAGAGTGGCTCAAGACTACATCAGTGAAGAGCTAATGTATAGCAACAGTATAGTCTTGTTTACTTCACTTATCTCTGAAAGGACGGCATTGTGCATCATATTACAGTCTGAAGATCCAGAGTGGCTCAAGACTACATCAGTGAAGAGCTAATGTATAGCAACAGTATAGTCTTGTTTACTTCACTTATCTCTGAAAGGACGGCATTGTGCATCATATTACAGTCTGAAGATCCAGAGTGGCTCAAGACTACATCAGTGAAGAGCTAATGTATAGCAACAGTATAGTCTTGTTTACTTCACTTATCTCTGAAAGGACGGCATTGTGCATCATATTACAGTCTGAAGATCCAGAGTGGCTCAAGACTACATCAGTGAAGAGCTAATGTATAGCAACAGTATAGTCTTGTTTACTTCACTTATCTCTGAAAGGACGGCATTGTGCATCATATTACAGTCTGAAGAGCCAGAGTGGCTCAAGACTACATCAGTGAAGAGCTAATGTATAGCAACAGTATAGTCTTGTTTACTTCACTTATCTCTGAAAGGACGGCATTGTGCATCATATTACAGTCTGAAGATCCAGAGTGGCTCAAGACTACATCAGTGAAGAGCTAATGTATAGCAACAGTATAGTCTTGTTTACTTCACTTATCTCTGAAAGGACGGCATTGTGCATCATATTACAGTCTGAAGATCCAGAGTGGCTCAAGACTACATCAGTGAAGAGCTAATGTATAGCAACAGTATAGTCTTGTTTACTTTACTTATCTCTGAAAGGACGGCATTGTGTATCATATTACAGTCTGAAGATCCAGAGTGGCTCAAGACTACATCAGTGAAGAGCTAATGTATAGCAACAGTATAGTCTTGTTTACTTCACTTATCTCTGAAAGGACGGCATTGTGTATCATATTACAGTCTGAAGATCCAGAGTGGCTCAAGACTACATCAGTGAAGAGCTAATGTATAGCAACAGTATAGTCTTGTTTACTTCACTTATCTCTGAAAGGACGGCATTGTGCATCATATTACAGTCTGAAGATCCAGAGTGGCTCAAGACTACATCAGTGAAGAGCTAATGTATAGCAACAGTATAGTCTTGTTTACTTCACTTATCTCTGAAAGTACGGCACTGTGCATCATATTACAGTCAACACGTTAAGTGCTTTGAAAGTTTTCATATTATCCTTCCGTTATACTACTTAAACTTGTGCATTTTTTACCACAAGAGTATTAGGTTTCTTGTGATAGGAAATATTCTTTTATTTAGGATTTTATTTATTACAAAATATTTATAATATTCATGTACGAGTATGGGATATGTTCATAAACTTAATTGTACGCATGTATTTATTTGCAAAATGCAGTCTAATTATTTTTTAATAATTAACGTTTTTAGAAGCTATTTTTCTTAATCGAACTATTTTAAGGCGATGTAGGAGTTCCATAAGTTTAACCAAGATTTTTAAAATTATTTATCGAACAGTATAATATGTGTGTAATTAATTTAAGTAAGTAATAAAAGATAGATTAAATCAATTATACCAGTTTATTTACAGGGATATAACCATAACCGTTACATTACATATACTCATATACATAAATCTAGATTCTGTAACCTAACCAGATCTATAATGTCTATGCTGTCTATCTATACTATATTATGTATCGGGTAAATACCTAAATTAAATTTTACAAGTGCATCGGAAATCGACCGTACTTGAAAATGCAAGACACAAGCCCAAATATAAATTCACTTAGGGAGTATTCGCTTTCTGAATGTTATTAATTTTTTTTTTTATTTAGATACTTCCTTATGAAACTATACATGCAAAATGTTAATAAATTATACCGTCTTAATCTACATTCTGCTTGTTTAAAATAATCCAATTTGCGCTTCTTGTTTCTTAATTCAGTATATAATGTATTTTAAACTAGCAAATATGATTCAGATTATTATTTGTGAATATATAAATGTAAGTTTTAAATTTTAAATAGTACATATATATTCTATTTCCAAATTATGTGATACATTTTTAACAAGTATTGAAATGCTCTAAGCTTATTTGCCTAGTACCATCTACATGGAACTTATCGCATAGGGAATAGCGTTTCCATAACAAAAAACATAATAAACAACATAATACAGAACGCAATGATATTTAACGTGTTTTGTAGGTTACCATAGTTTAAAGGAAACTCAAGATGATAATACAAACAGGAATTATACAAAAACAGCTTCTTAGTGGTTTAATTACATAATGTTTAGATAGATAACTGTAAATTAGAAATTGTTAATGTTATAGTATCAATGGGTCTAAAAGTAAAAATGTTTGAAATATACAAATTTACCCTACTTAGATATACAAGGTTTGTAATCAATTTAAACCAATTATATTTAAGTTGGACGATATCCAAAAATCGTGATTGATTAAATTGCATTTCGAATAATGCATTGTACTATAAAGAGAAACGTTATAAATTTATTTTTATATCTAAAAATAACAATCAGATGGAGATCTGAGCATGTTAATAGCTCTGTAGTGGAGCTAAAACAACAAACCCCATTTTATATATTATTTGTAAACATATGTCGGTAAAGTGCAGTCTGTTACTATGTACGTTACATGTGTGTACAATATAATATGATATTGTTTATTGGAATTAATGTTGAAAAATTTAGGTACTATAACAAAAATATTTTCTGAGTTGTTTCCATACTTGAGTAATTATTGTTGTTTGTTAATCTTTATTTTTATTTTTTCTTATGTTTTGGATATTTATAACTTGTTATATCTTTGGATACTTATTATTTATTAAATTTTTGTTTACCTATTTTGTTACTTTATGTAGATTTTTCATCTGATTGTATTAATTTTTTCCGCTGTATTCTACCATATATGCTTGTCTTTGTAAATTGGCTGCTGCCGTTGGAAATTAAATAAATAAATAAAAATAATAACTACAAGGCAACACATAAATACCTCTCATAATTGAATGTTGCTTTTAAAGATTATAGAAAACCTTCATATAATTATAAGAATAAAAGACTTTATAGCTCATACAATGAAATAGTATTAACTTTCCCAAAATGAACTGCCACGTCACTAATAACGATAGCTGTAACTGTTGCATTTCCATTGTAATTCAATTTCAGTCCCATTGTAAGAGGAATGGCCAATATTGAATGTCGTACACGGAAATGGCTATAGCAGTTGTCCTTCTCTTTTGATTGAAATGACAGATAAATTGCTCATTATGTTCTTAACCAAGTTTACAAATGAAACTTCAAGCTCAAAGAAATGATGTTCTGACACATTTCATAACAGTGGATCGTTGGATCTACCATAAGAAACATGTTACTTTTTTAACAATCAGTCAAATATTTGAGTGACATAAATCAAATTTAGGTTATTAGTAAGGTTAGACCTATTAGTATATAATTTAATTAAAACCTGCTATTAAGTAAATATATCTCAAGTGAGGTAGTAAATTATAGGGGTAATTACTGGAACAAATTGATTTAGATAATATGTTTATATAAGAAATATTTTTGGACTCGAGGATTAGATACAAGGTACTTCATTCTGACAGTTGATTTTACAAACATGCCCGATTGCACGTGGATATTTTACCCATAACTGCCCCATATGAATTGGAATGAAGCCAACATAAAACATCGGGAACCTCATTTCTCTAAAAGGAAATTTAATCCAGGCTTCGTACATTAAATTGGCAGACCAACCAATCAGTCAACCATCAGTCGAGATTAGGCCGCTTTGGAGGCCGTTTTTATTAGAATTTCATGTTGCATGAACCAATAATAAAAATGCTCACTCCTAATATTAATAAACTTTTATCACTTTTATACTTTTATTTTACGTACAATGTACATTTCGGAATCATTGATTCCATCTTCAGGTACAAATAAGGTTAAGTTAAAATAAATAATTAAAATCAATTTGTCATGTGTTTTTTTACTACCTTGGTGGCTAAATTTGTTGTATTTAATTTTATGTGAGATCATTCATTGTATATTGTTTAAAAGTATATCGAATAATAAATTTTTTGTTAGAAAATCTTTGTCATTTAATAATATATTATGATTAATTTTGGCATTTTTGTAAATTTCAAAATTTCAAAATTACATACACTAACATCGAAAACAATCTTGAAATTTTACACACAAGCAAAAAAAGTCGCATATTATCCACTTTAGAACATTTTGAAATTTACAAAAGTGCCAAAATTAATCATAATATATTATTAAATGACAAAGATTTTCTAACAAAAAATTTATTATTCGATAGACTTTTAAACAATATACAATGAATGATCTCACATAAAATTAAATACAACAAATTTAGCCACCAAGGTAGTAAAAAACACATGACAAATTGATTTTAATTATTTATTTTAACTTAACCTTATTTGTACCTGAAGATGGAATCAATGATTCCGAAATGTACATTGTACATAAAATAAAAGTATAAAAGTGATAAAAAGTTTATTAATATTATGTTATTATTTAAAACACTTTTAGAGGCTACATCTCTAACATGCTCACTCCTGTTTCCTTATTTTTGCCGCCATCTTGTTTATGCCATTTGTGTTTTTATTAAGTGCATGTTTTGGAGTTAGTGCAGTGACTTGGTGGTTGTGATTCCTTAATTATGTGTGTCAACGCTCTGGTATGATTTGTTTATTTTAACCTAGTTGGTAATTGTATTAAGCTAGTTATTTACCTGAAGAAGATATCAGATTGCAGATCTCGAAACGTAGTGTTACTATTTTTTTGTAGCACTGAACGACGGCAAATGTCCGGAAAATCCGTTTTCCTTCGCAACTGCCTCAGTTACTATTCTACAAGAAATTTGAATTTGAATTTAATTGAATTTTGCAGAGCTTTTACTCATGAACTGATACAGTATATTCTAGTTTTAAGCAATTCAGCATTAAAATATAAAGCCAAACATACGCAAAAGAAACCATATAATAATTCATTATTTATTGAGCTTCTTACAAAAAACCTGAACACAAAGGTAAAACCAGTACCGTTTAGTTTGCTAAACCTAAAAAACTGCTGGACACCTAAATAAGCCTTTGTTACATTTGTGTAAGACTATCAAGTTTTACATTTATATCTTGCCAAATATGAAATAAAAATAGTTTACGTACTAAACACTCAAAACGAATTTACTAGAACCCGTATTGTAGGTAATGAATATTTAAATTATCATTGTTGTCACTTGACTTCTGTTCTTAAGAAGACTAGAAGGCATTTTATAATATTTGCAGAAGTACACAAAATAATTCTATAACATCGTCTAGAGCTTTATAAATTACAATTTGAGTACAAAGATATAAGTTAAACGCATGTTAAAATCGAAACATTCAAGATCAGAAGACCCAAGCGGAGCGCGAAATGTGAAAAAGAAAGAGGGGACTCTGGAGTTGATTGTTTTGGGAATTCACGGTACGAGATTTCCCTGAAGTAAAGTGTATTGTCGTTATTAGCTGAACTATTTACATGTATTGTAATTACCAAAACAAGTAGATTAAGATACATAGAAAGATAGTTTAGTGTGGTACACTATGAGAATTTGTATCAGTTGATTACAAGTCGTGGAATATGAGCCGTGAGTGTAATTACAGTGTTGAAAGGCATTAAGTACTCTGTTATAGAGGTTCAAAATTGCAATCAATTTTCCGTACCTAACATATCGTTTAAAAATAATTACATAGCTCGATATTATTATATTTTAATTAAATAATATTACGGACCAACAGCTTTGAAATATATAACATTGTGAATGATGTATTTTCCACACGAAATTAATACAGATTGATAATTTAGTTTATCGGAGAAATATTTTTCAGCTAAAGTTAAAATAAGGTTATAGGTATGGAAAGCCGACGGTATTCCGTACTACACGAGCCTGGCTAAATAAGGTTTGAGGCAAAAAAGTGTATTTTTGAAACCGGTATGAAGTTGGCGACAAACGCATGCTGATGATGTCAGTAAACACTGTCTAAAAGCTAGTAAGTTTAGATTGATGGAAAAGTCTTTAGTTATACCGTCCTGAGGATAGTGAAACAAGTATAAATACTGATATAAAACTGATTGGACACTGTTGAAGATTTAGTAGACTGCGGATTTCCAAATCCATTCTGAAACTAGTGAGACAATGGTGAGCCCTTTATTGATAGTGCTGATAGTCTCTAATTAGAAAAGAGATTTATTTAACTACTTTTAATAGTTTATACACAAATTTATTATGTAAATATGTACAAAAAGTATTGAATAATTAAAGGAAGAAATTTTCAATTTTTATTAGATTATTTATTTTAAATTTTACTGCACATAGTGATGAAAGTAAGAGCCTGATTTCATGTTTGGTACAATTATAATGTTTGGTAAATGAAATCGTTCCAAGAAATGTTTAGGCGTAGGAGAAACAGATCCTAAGTGGGAGTGATAATTAGCTGCTAGCAATAGAGACTGCTTTAAAACATGGGGATAAAGTTTTAAAATGTGCTATGAATTGGAACACATCATAAATTCATAAACATTAAACATTAGAAAATGTGATGTAAGTATCTCTACGCTAATGATAGGTATGTTTAAAAATATAAAAATGCGATTTCCTGTCAATACGAGTTTGTTATTTGTATTCAAGGTAGATTTTACAATGGTTAAATCTGTACTTTACAAATGATAAGTCAGTTTCTGCCATAATATGTATATTTCGCCTGTGGTGGTGTGACGTGTGCTCGTGCTCTTGACTTCAAGAGCTCGCAACTTGCATTCAAATGTGCTGCATTCCATTTAAAAGCGTGTAATATAATATGACTGCATGAAAAGTGTGGTGGACTAATTCCAATATGGTCCTTGATTCTATATTAATACCCCGACAAGCCATCTATGATTAATGAGTTACATGCTTGCGCTGAACCAATCATTATTTGCCATATATTTTAAAAGAGAAAAATAAACTACCTGCCATTTATATTATTTATATTATTCTGTAAATAGATCCAATGTTCCCTAATTCCACAGGTTTAAATTCTTTGTAGAACTAGGCCAGGAAACTGGCACTAATCTCTGGGATGTCCTCTAGAGGTCTCCTCCTCGTCTTCGGGCAGCTTCTGAGCAGCAAGATCAGTGGCTTGCCAGTATATTGGGATCCCTTGGTCTCTGAAGCTGTCTAGCAGCTGGTGGTCGAGCCACATATTGCTACTAGCTAACCGCGATATTAAAGATATAAAAGCGATATTAGCTAATATGATTAGGGCGCTGGGCGAGGGCAGCCTACGTCATTTCTGCGTCGGTAGATAATGTTTCCTCTGTTGCTGGCAGAGTAGTTGGGGCAAATGGCCTCGATTCTTCTGCCTCGGTTTGGTTCTCGGCTTCTGGATGACCGGTTGCTCCTCTGTACGTCCCGGTGAGTGAAGCGTCCGGTTTGCCGGGTTTCTCGGCTTCCTCCGACGTCTTTTCTTTTTCGGAGCGGAGTTTTAGTCTTCGATTCCCAGAACGGCCTTCACAAGAGTGACGTTTTGGGTTAGTCGGATCGCCTTGCCGGATTGTTGGGGTTGGCCGTCCCCCCTTGGCCTCTTTGTCGCCTTGGCATCTTTGCAGACTTTGCAACCACTGGAAATAGCGCTTTTGGTGACTCTTGTCCGTTGGCACGGAGACGTGGTCAAAACCTTGGGGCTTGCCGCAGTAATGGGGGTCGGCGCTCTTCTTGTAGGGCGTGATTGCAGACGTGGAACATACTCCCGACGTTATAATAACAAAGCTACAAAAAACACTACGAAAATATTAGCATATATTTGAATTTACTTAAAGTAACAATTTTTGTATAATCTAAGCCTATGGGATTTTAAAAATATAAACAATATTATAATGTTACTGCTAAATATTAAGTTTTGGGATTAAATGAGTATAATTAACCACAATAAACCTACAAAATATTACGTAAATGTTAAATGGTGTGTAAGATATAAAGTATGACTTAAGTTATAAATATTCATTCTTGTAAGTGATTTTATAAGGAATGTAATAAATGTCATACCTTCTTTAAAAAATTTTAAATTTTCACACTTTCGTTAATAATAAGAAATCAATTTATAAAAATGCAAAATATATTAGTTTTAAGTTGTCTCAGATATATAATTAACATATTGTAATGGTTAGAGAAAGTAATACATATGCAAGTGGTACAGAAGGAAGTCAAGAGATCAAGACAAACGATGTGAACGTTGCTTCAATGGAGTTGGTGGTTCTACACTACACCAACACTGCCATCCATCATGCTGTAATGGGCTGAAGTAAAGTTTAGCTCACGTATTCCAATTCTCAAATGGAGTCCGTAATTAACATATTGCAGGCCAGTACGGTTCACTAGCGTAGTCCAGCGCTGGCTCTCACGTTGTAATAGGTTGAGGTAATGTTTAGCTCACGTATTCCACTTGTCAAATGGAGTCCGTAATTAACATATTGCAGGCCAGTACGGTTCACTAGCGTAGTCCAGCGCTGGCTCTCACGTTGTAATAGGTTGAGGTAATGTTTAGCTCACGTATTCCACTTGTCAAATGGAGTCCGTAATTAACATATTGCAGGCCAGTACGGTTCACTAGCGTAGTCCAGCGCTGGCTCTCACGTTGTAATAGGTTGAGGTAATGTTTAGCTCACGTATTCCACTTGTCAAATGGAGTCCGTAATTAACATATTGCAGGCCAGTACGGTTCACTAGCGTAGTCCAGCGCTGGCTCTCACGTTGTAATAGGTTGAGGTAATGTTTAGCTCACGTATTCCACTTGTCAAATGGAGTCTGTAATTAACATATTGCAAGCCATTAAGGTACACTAGCGTATTCAAGCGCTGGATCCAACGTGGTGATTGGCTTATAAACAGTTGAATTAATACAGTGGATTTTGAAATTAACATATATTTTATTGTAAAATATTAAGTAAATGGTTTAAAGCCTTGGAAATATGTTGGTTATTATATCACAGTCCCAAGGGAATTCACTTCTAGCTGGTGTATACTTTCCAGTTGAACCCACACTGGGTACAGCAAAAAGTGATCACTCACAATCATCTGGGCAACCTTATTGATGCCAAAGATCGGCACATCACTAACCGAAAATGTCGAGAGGTGTAATTTGTGTGAATTTGTACTTTGTGTGAAAATGTTCTGAGGTGTAATTTGATAGGTCTAGTCTTCTGCGGGAGATGACTTGGATGGAGTTGGTGGCCTTCGTTCCCTAAGAGTCAAAGGTTCTTTCTTGCTAGCCTCAACGAGGGTCTGCCACCACTGCCTACTTTGACTGGTGAGGCTTCTTAGGTGGCTTTCCATTCTTCCGACGGGACATGACTTGAGATTAGTGTCTTAAGTTTTTTTAATGAATATCGAAAGGAGTAGGCTCCTATCCACAACCTTCCAGAATACCCAGTGGAAAGGTCCTTATAGGCAAGGTGCATTTTTGTAATTTTCTTATCCCAATAGAAAAAACATATATCATAGAGTAAGTGAAAACTGAGGATATAATTGCATCGGAAATGGTGGAATTGTAAAATGCTGCATTTACAATTAAAAATGCGTATACTGTAGTACTATATAATTTTAAGACTACTCTTCACGTAAATATAAATTTGAAATAACTCAATAAAAAGAAAATATATTAAATCAATTTGATATGGATGTTATTATGTACATTCACGCCACTGAACCATTAGTATGGTAAAACAACATAACCTCACATAAATTCCCTCCACACAACAGGTAAAACCTGGCCAGTACAAGGTACTCTGTTATTTGGAGCTCATTTCACCCATTCATAATACTGTAGGCTTTGAATACGGTCAAATGAAAAATAATTGTTAAAAGATATTTCCTCTCAATTTGGTATATTTTCTTTAAAATTTGAATAGAAATCGATCTAACAAGGCCTTACTCGCCAGACGACAAAATAAAATATCTTAAAATTACTTGCACTCTTACGTCGTGTACCTTAATTTGAGCTTTCTTTGAACGTATAGCATTAGCGGGTGTCCTGCGTCTTCATTTGATAGATAAAATCTTTGACGTGTACAATTTTAGTTCTTAGGAGTTAATTTAACATATTTTAGAGTTTGGTGACCTACAGAAAGTGGTAATAGACACAAAAACGAAGTCATTATACACTAAAACCGCATTCATTTAGTCCATTGAAAACAATATTAAATTAAACTACGTCAATATAATATTAATTAAGAAAAATCACGTAATGCATTGTTTTCTATAACAGACGAAGCACTTGCGTGTATATAATTTAGTTTTTAATATTTTAAATAAAAATAATAAGTGTATAAAATATTAAAATGACCAAAAAATCCTATGAAGCAAAGTTTCTTATATTACTGAAGTGGGCCCAAGAGATTTCGGGCAGGTGTTTTTGACGTTAGTTATGTACAGAAACTGGACTCCAGTGTTTGCTTTCACTTAGTGTCCTGAGGGAAGCTTATCAGTTCCTGTCTTGCTGATAACACAGCTCCCAGCTGGCGTGTTTAAACTAGTGGACTTCTCGGACACCGTAATTGTCTGTGGGCTCTTTACTACTTAGGGCACTTCGATGTTCAGGATTATGTTTCCTAATGTCAGCCGTTATTTTAAAAAATCTTGTGTAAAATTCAACATTATTTAATGTTAACAGAGGTAGAATTAGGGAATTAATATTAAACATTACTTCTCATAAATTCACGCTTTTTCTGGTAACTTTTATAATGTTTTTATAACATAATAGTTTATTCTTCAAGATCCGTTTTAGTCCTCTTCTTGTTTTCAAAGGTTCTTATCAAACCGACTAAACATAGATTAACATTTCAATGCATTTTATTACTAATGAGTATCCAAATGTAACCTAGTGATATTGTTCAAGCAAATGATTTTATAGTATACCCGATACCTTAAATTGTAGTAGGATTGTCCAGTTAAGGGTTGTAAAAGATACTCCAATAGGATATTACTTACATTAAGATACGTAATGGTAGGTTAAGACTAATCTAAACTCTTTATATTGAGAAACAAAATCTTCCGAAGCAAAAAGACATTCATATCAATATACATACGTCATAAAGAATCAAGAATCAAGAGATTTATTTGCCATTAAATACAAAAAACAGTACAATAGGCCATCGTCAATCAAGCCCCAATAATGAAATAAAAACTCTTAACTAGTCCGAATGATAATATCACACATGTCACTACAATTCAAGTACTCTTCAACAGTATAGAAGGCTTTGATCTTAAGCCACTTGCTAACCATAATACTAAATTTCTTAGGTGGTAGAGATTTTACAGAATTTGGCAACTTGTTGAATAATAATAGTTGATGATATTTATAGCTCTTTTAATACTTATTGAGTCTAATGCTAGGTTTAAACAAATTTTCTTTTTGCCTTGTGTTGTAACTATGAACTAAGGAATTTTCTTTAAAATCATCTATATTATTTTTTACATAGAATAGGTTACAGTAAATATATGCACTAGCTAGAGTCATAATGTTAAGATTTGGGAAAACCTTTCTGCATGACTCCAATGAAAACAATCCAGTAATTGCTCTTATCGCTTTTTTTGCCATACAAAGGCTTTTTTTGGCATGAGGGCTGAATTTCCCCAGAGTCTAATTCCATAAATTAGATGAGTAATGGAACAATCCAAAATAGCACATAATTAGTACTTCTGAACTTACACAAGTTTTTAATTTTCTCAAGAGATAGGTCAACTCTTGCCAATTTTTTACATAAAATTACTGACATGTTCCTCCCAACAGAGCTTACTGTCTAGATATATGCCGAGCAGCTTTACCGGCTTAAAATACTATCATCTAAGTTAATGTGATGTTTCAAAGAGAATATGATGTGTTTCTGTTTTATTTCATTTATAAACAATTTGTTAGAGAAATACCATGTTTTTGCCTGTATGAGAGCTTCATTCAGTTTTGCTTGTACATTTGGAATATTTACATCATTTTGGATCAACGTGGTGTCATCAGCATACAGTATAGAGAAAGCTGACACATTATAACTAAAGTCATTCACAAACACCAAAAAAAGAAAAGGACCAAGGTCAGAGCCTGCGGAACACCTGCATAAACATCAAGATATTCTGAGCACTCAATTTTAACATTCAACCATTTGTTTCCTATTCTTAAGATAACTTTCTATTACTGGACAGTTCTTCATTTACAACACCATAATGTTTAAGTTTTTGACATAACATAACATGAGAAACATTGTCAAAAGCCTTACTTAGGTCTAATAGGCTAGTACCAACCACCAGCTTGTCCTCAAAGCTGTTTAAAATATAGTCTACAATTTTCTCAACTGCATCCACGGTGTATGTTTAGGCTAAAGCCAATTGAAAAGGATACAACAAAATTGTTGGTAACAAAGTATTCATACAGCTGTGCCACCAGGCAAGACTCGATTTACCTTACTTAAAATTGGGACAATTGTGATCGGCCGATAATTTTCAGGACAGTTCATATCTCCTTTCTTAAACATAGGTGTAACTTTAGACATCTTTAGGCAGTCTGGAAAATATCCTACAGTAACAAACTAAATTTACCAGATAAGTAAGTGGTAAACAATATAACATTAATTATATTTTTAAGCAAAAAATTGGACAAAACCATACACATCCTCACTATGTGAGCCACTCATTTTATTGACAACACACTTTACCATTCCTTCATCCACCAACTTCCATTTAAATACATTATCAGCATTAGGCCTAGTTGAATTTGATAGCAAGTCAGAGTACACTGAGTCATTTACATCAATGACCTCATCCTGTTTATCATTACTGTCAATAGACAAATTAACAAAGTAAGAGTTCAATTGGCCAGGTGAGATTGGTATACTGCGTTTTGTTGAGCAATTAAGATTACATTCTCTTTTAAGCAACAAACCATGCAGCTTTGCATTGGTTATTGGAATTACTGATATATCTATTGTTGGCAGCTACTTTAGCCTTCATGATTTCCTGCTTATAGAGTTTTTTAAAACTATTGTAAAGTATGTGATCATCTTGGTTCCGAGTAATCCTCCATTTATCATATAGAGCTAGAAGTTGCATTCGCCTATCTAGTAATTCTGGCGTAAACCAGTTTATCACATCGCATTTCTTAGATCTAGGTATCACAGATATCTTTGGGCAACTAATATTAAAATGCATGGTTAAAATATTTAAAAAAACTATTTACAGCAATATTTACATCTTTGTGATACACACAATTCCAGTCAGAATTACTTAAACATTCAACTAGATTACCTAACTATCTTGTGACATGAGACGTTTTTGGCCAAACTTTCATGTCATTGGGCTTAGGTCTAATAGTACTGCCATCCCGACTATGGCTATGTTCATTTGGCCAGACATAGGCTAACCAAAATAATACCTGCGTGATCAGATATTACTCCTTGGTTCAACAAAACTATATCTAGGTTTTTCTGCAGCTAAATTAGTAGCTATATTGTCAAGGCAAGACTTAAACCTAGTTGGTACATTTAATTTGTACAGTACAAATTAAAGGACCTTAAAAGATTTAAAAAAATCAAGAGTTTCAGAGTCACTAGCTTTCAATATATCAACATTTAAAATCACCAGCCAGTATTACATGTTTAAAATTTTTTGGACCCTTAGTAACATAAGCAAGTAAACATTCTAGGTTAAAAATAAACAGTCCAAAATTAGAGTCTGGCGTGCGATACACACATATAACTAATGCATTCAGTTTACTTAGTCTAATGGCAGTTGCTTCACATATTGCACTTTGACTATAGCGGGAAACAACAATCATTTCATAACTTATTTCTTTCTTGACATAAATTGACGAACCACCAAAACCCGATTCTCGGCAAAAGTACCCGGCCAGTTCAAATCCCTCAGGAATATACAAGGATATTTCATTCTTTAACTAACCAGTGCTCATTAATACAAATAACATCGGTTTGTTTGAGAGCCAATATAGCCTCAAGTTCAAATAATTTATTGCGCAATGATTGTACATTAAAGGTACATACACTTATACTTGGCCTAGGACCCTTAATATTTGTAGATAGGTTTTGATCAAATACGTCTATGAGTTTACTAGGCCCACTTAATGGGGTAGGCCTAAAAAGGTTTATTATAACTTACTGTTCTACGAAGAGAGGGTTATATTTTCGAACACTAACACCTCGAGGCCATAGGTTTAGGATGCATAAGTTCCCTCACCCAATTCGAGCGGTACACCCACCTTGAAAGAGTTGTAGTTGCTGTACCTAGTTTTTAATTGTTCACACTGATATGTAGGTGCCTCTTTTAAACTATTATATCATTGGATATAATAATCCAACTTTAAAATTGGATATATATCACTATGCACTATGTAACAATTTTTCTTGAGGAAACTTATTTATGTAAGCTGGAAGCTTTGAACAATTCTACATAAATATTGTAATTGTGTAAATATGAACTTCTAGAAGGATCTTCACAAATTTTTATCAGAGCTGGATGCCAAAAGTATTATACGGATCAGATATTTGTATTAAACCAATGCGGAGTCACAATATGGTTTTAAGAAGTTCATCTAGCATGAACCAATAATAACGAAAGGGCCCATTCCTGTCCCCCTTCCTTTTTATTTCCACCATCTTGTTTTTGTCTGCCGTGGTGATTGCCATTGGCTAGTGCCCTCTGGTCAGTCGTAGGTGGTTAGTAGACGAATGCAGACGTATTGTGACCTGTATTCTGTAGTTCAGTTTTAATGATTAGTGTTGTGTATAGTTTTTTATTAAGTGCACGTTTTAGAGTTAGTGAAGTTGACACACAACATGGTGGTTGTTATTCCTGACTGAAATCATACCAAGGCGTGCCACAACGCTTTGGTATGATTTGTTTATTTTAACCTAGTTTGTAATTATGTATTAGGTTAGTTCTTTACCTGAAGAAGAGATCAAATTGCAGATCTCGAAACGGAGTGTTACTGATTCTTCTGTGTTTCACTGAACGATGGCAAATGTCCGGAAAAATCCTGTTTCCTTTACAACCCTTCCATCAAATAATCTTCAAAAAAAGAATCAGTCTAGTTGTCCAAACACTCACGCTCTGTATTGTGGTCTAGATATACGCGATAACGTAAGTTAGGTGATTCTGCTTTTTTGCAACAGATAAAGATAGTAATTTTTCTTCAGGGCAGAACACGTGTCTGCAGGAAGTTGTGATATTAAAGAGCTACTGGAGGGAGAGGTAAATAAACCAATTCTCCTAGCAAATCTGGAACACTAGATACGACCGAGGTGTATGTGTTTGTGTAGACAAATCGCCAATACTCACGTTTTATAAATATATTTTTGTGCATGCCCTTTAGATAACTTTCATAAAGATTCATAATAGAAATGCTAAAGATTCAATTTGTTTGTGAAGTTACATAGCCGCAAAAGTAAAATTTACAATTTTATTTTTGCATTACTTATTAGAATGTTCTTATACTAAAATGTAATAAATTTCCTACGGAATTATCTGGTTTCTTGTGCGGTTATTCAAGATTGACAATGATAATGATACTTTGTATTTTTGTACTTTTGACGTCAAGTAATTATGTAACAAAAATGTTTATATTAAAAAAAATTATATTATACACACTTATACCTCGTGATGGAGTACGAGCCACCGTCAAATTATTCATTGAGAAGAAGCAAAGGTGTAATTACATTTATAACAACTTGCTTGTTCATGTTGGGCTGTTTACTCAGTAACACATTATCAGAATCATACTACTCATTTTCGCACAATAATTAAAGCGTACATTTAGGCTTGAATAAAAATCTTTTCTACTTTGGCTATTAGTGCTGTTATGAATTAATCAATAGTTAAATATTGAGAAAACCCGATCAGTCGCACTTTATACTTAAGTTTGGTTAGGAAATTTGAGCGCGGATTACATTACAAAACACTGATCAGCTGTGAGGCCGGTATTAAATTTCCGATGAACCATACAGCGTGTAATTAGTTCAACATCTCTCAGCTCTCGTGTCGTTGCTATTAATCACTGCTATGGATCAAAACTCCCAGCCGTTCTCTGGCAGAGATAATTGATTACTTCAATATTGTTCTATGTCATGCCAGTTTTTAAAGTCAATCAAGATGGTTCTTTTAGCCGTCATCCATAGCGTTTCATAGAATTTTTTAAGTAAGGTACAACGCAGTAAATATTAGATTTAGTCTATTTTATAGTCTGTTTGGATTATTACGGTTTGTTCATTGTTCTACTCCGAAACAATTTTATGAAAATATTTGGAATGGAAAATTTAAAACAAGTATTTTTGTACTTGCAAAATAATAAAGTCCTCACACTTGTATTTCTACACTTTACCTATATGGTATGAGTAACTGCAATGTTTTGGGGCTAAGTTGCATAATGATTGATAAGTTCCTCAGCTGAGTGTTCTTTGAAATCAAATATATGTAGCTAAAGTTTCGTGGTAAAAATTTACCCTTAAGTCAAATTAAAGAAATTCTTACATTAAGGCTAGCATGAGCCCATGAACTCCTGAGGCAAGTCTGTGATCATCATCGAGTTAGTTGGATGCAGTACTGTTATGGATTATATTTTTGGGTTACATCCAATAGCAGCATCACTGGGATCAATTATTCCTGGAATTAAAGATCATTAGCAGCATTATCTAACATTAACATCAATGCTATCTGTAATTTCTGAACAATAAATATGGTAACAATAATTAAATAAGCTCTAAGATGTTGGATCTCTCTTATCTAGTGAGTCAGTCTCAGAATATATCGGTGCACCTTTGGAAGCATCCACGGTGAATATTTTCTTAAATGCCCCTCATTTTAATCTTTTGCTTCACTAGGTCCAGTAACGGATGCAGTTTCATTGCATTTTGCACTAGAACATTCAGATATACCTATTTGTTGTTTATGAGAAAAAGCGATATCTCCGTTTTATTTTTCTAGGAACTGATACTATTGATAAATGATTAATGTTCTCTTGTTGCACATTTAATGAGTTTTAAACCTCATTTATCGTGTTCATTGAGAATTTATCAAGTTAAAAGAAAAGGGATAAAACATTGATCAATTCTGGAAAATTGTTTTTAGTTTATCTATTACGTATAAGAAATACCTGGAAATTTTTATTTTAAATTCTTGTCATATAATAATAAGTAATAGGCAATGATTGTGGTAACTCAAATCCAAATATGAGTTTTCTAATACGAACATGATTCTAAAATACTTTTTAATAGTTAGATACTAAATATGTACGGATATAAAATATTTTATATTTGTACTGATTGTTATGTGTTCTTAATTAGCACTCAAAACACTCAGCAATTTTTTACTTTTTATAGTAGCTGATAAAATTGCACTATTAAAATATATTTCTATAGCTTTTTCTAGCTGAAATGTCGGTTTTTGTTCTGATGTGCCAACTTAAATAATGGTCATTATCAATCCTAGTTATGTTACAGTTATACAAGAATCTATTATATATTTACCTTTTCTGTCCACATGAATTTTTGTGAGTTTGTTTTCTGGAGCAACATTTTGTAATAAGTAGCATAAACATCCTTTAAGATACAAGTAATCTTCAATTAATTTGGCATATGTCAAGTAAAACATAATTTATGACTTCTAAGAGAACCGAAACAAAATATTGTGAGAATAATCTAAGGAGATTTATGACGAAGATATATTATTGAACTCCGGATACAAGGAACTCTATTTTCTATATAGTAAATTTCTCCTCCCCACCTTCTGAGATTAACACTAAAATTATTATTATTTTTAACTTCGGTATATTTTCAAACAGATTGTTAAAACAAACTTTGAAATTTACAAAACTGTTTTGAGGGTTCTTTCACATACAAGCAATGAACACGACGAAATAATTTAAAACGCACAAATTAGAAATAGTTATTATAATATTATAATAGGTATTATATTTTTATTAGGAAAACCTTATGTTGAAAATTCAGTCTTACGAACTTTTAGTTCAATTGTTTATTTGTACCTAACTCAGCTATGGTAGGAAGGGTTTATATTCAATAGGAATGTTGAATTAAACTCCCTTTAAACTAGTGTAACACCTGAAATTTGTTTATGCTAGTGTTTATTAGCATTTAGAAAACAATGTTTCATGGTATTGTGGGATAGGGTGTTAGGATCCAGGTGTAGAATTTTAAGTTAACTAAAAAACCCAACACCCCTTTTAGGTTAGGGTAAAGTTGGTTTTTACAATAACAATGTGTGTCTAAAATCAGTTAATTCAATATAAAAACGTACTTTATACACGTATATATATATATATATATATATATATATATATATATATATATATTCCTATGAGTTTATAGGAATTCATGACATAAAAGTAAAAGAAAGTTTATTAAATCTACAGTGATGTTATCTGTACGCATTATGAATTCAACTTTAATGTAATTAAGGAAACAAGAAGAGTGATAAAAGAAGATTCTGCAAAGTTTTAATAACTCTATAATCAGCTTTATATTCAGAGCTTAACGCAAAATGAGTTTTCAGCAACACTGTATTACGAGTTTTCTTAATACCAACCATATGGGGTGAAAGGACAGTTATTACAAAAGAGCGCTTTTTATTCATTTAATACGTATTAGTAAATTAATAAAAATTTCAATTTAATTTGGGTTTTATTGTGTACATTATACATAGCAACCATACATATACAATGCATAAGTAGCGTACTTCTCTTTGAATTTGTATTGTAAGTTTACAAATGCATAACATATTACATTTTAATCTCATAAAAAAATAAGCAACACACAACGGTGATAGGAGCAGATATATTTACGTAATTTTTAACAATTGTAGCTGGTTTTATGTAGGCTAAACCTCCTGTACATTCTCTTGCATAATCCCTCTGGCTGGTATCGGTAGTAAGCTCTTTGATTGCACAGTCCATTAATCAGGACACGTTGGCTGAACATTGACTGGTTGAACCTATCGAGCCTGTACGTTCACTTGCATAATCCCTCTGGCTGGTATCGGTAGTAAGCTCTTTGATTGCACAGTCCATTAATCAGGAATCGTTGGCTAAACATTGATTGGTTGAACCTATCGAGCCTGTAAATTCACTTGCATAATCCCTCTGGCTGGTATCGGTAGTAAGCTCTTTGATTGCTCAGTCCATTAATCAGGACGCGTTGGCTGTACATTGATTGGTTGAACCTATCGAGCCTGTACGTTCACTTGCATAATCCCTCTGGCTGGTATCGGTAGTAAGCTCTTTGATTGCACAGTCTATTAATCAGGACACGTTGGCTGAACATTGATTGGTTGAACCTATCGAGCCTGTGAATTCACTTGCATAATCCCTCTGGCTGGTATCGGTAGTAAGCTCTTTGATTGCACAGTCCATTAATCAGGACGCGTTGGCTGTACATTAATTGGTTGAACCTATCGAGCCTGTACGTTCACTTGCATAATCCCTCTGGCTGATATCGGTAGTAAGCTCTTTGATTGCACAGTCCATTAATCAGGACGCGTTGGCTGTACATTGATTGGTTGAACCTATCGAGCCTGTACGTTCACTTGCATAATCCCTCTGGCTGATATCGGTAGTAAGCTCTTTGATTGCACAGTCCATTAATCAGGACGCGTTGGCTGTACATTGATTGGTTGAACCTATCGAGCCTGTGAATTTCACTTGCATAATCCCTCTGGCTGATATCGGTAGTAAGCTCTTTGATTGCACAGTCTATTAATCAGGACGCGTTGGCTGAACATTGATTGGTTGAACCTATCGAGCCTGTGAATTCACTTGCATAATCCCTCTGGCTGATATCGGTAGTAAGCTCTTTGATTGCACAGTCCATTAATCAGGACGCGTTGGCTGTACATTGATTGGTTGAACCTATCGAGCCTGTACGTTCACTTGCATAATCCCTCTGGCTGATATCGGTAGTAAGCTCTTTGATTGCACAGTCCATTAATCAGGACGCGTTGGCTGTACATTGATTGGTTGAACCTATCGAGCCTGTGAATTCACTTGCATAATCCCTCTGGCTGATATCGGTAGTAAGCTCTTTGATTGCACAGTCTATTAATCAGGACGCGTTGGCTGAACATTGATTGGTTGAACCTATCGAGCCTGTGAATTCACTTGCATAATCCCTCTGGCTGATATCGGTAGTAAGCTCTTTGATTGCACAGTCCATTAATCAGGACGCGTTGGCTGAACATTGATTGGTTGAACCTATCGAGCCTGTACGTTCACTTGCATAATCCCTCTGGCTGATATCGGTAGTAAGCTCTTTGATTGCACAGTCCATTAATCAGGACGCGTTGGCTGTACATTGATTGGTTGAACCTATCGAGCCTGTACGTTCACTTGCATAATCCCTCTGGCTGATATCGGTAGTAAGCTCTTTGATTGCACAGTCCATTAATCAGGACGCGTTGGCTGAACATTGATTGGTTGAACCTATCGAGCCTGTACGTTCACTTGCATAATCCCTCTGGCTGATATCGGTAGTAAGCTCTTTGATTGCACAGTCCATTAATCAGGACGCGTTGGCTGTACATTGATTGGTTGAACCTATCGAGCCTGTACGTTCCACTTGCATAATCCCTCTGGCTGGTATCGGTAGTAAGCTCTTTGATTGCACAGTCCATTAATCAGGACGCGTTGGCTGTACATTGATTGGTTGAACCTATCGAGCCTGTACGTTCACTTGCATAATCCCTCTGGCTGATATCGGTAGTAAGCTCTTTGATTGCACAGTCCATTAATCAGGACGCGTTGGCTGTACATTGATTGGTTGAACCTATCGAGCCTGTACGTTCACTTGCATAATCCCTCTGGCTGATATCGGTAGTAAGCTCTTTGATTGCACAGTCCATTAATCAGGACGCGTTGGCTGTACATTGATTGGTTGAACCTATCGAGCCTGTACGTTCACTTGCATAATCCCTCTGGCTGGTATCGGTAGTAAGCTCTTTGATTGCACAGTCCATTAATCAGGACGCGTTGGCTGTACATTGATTGGTTGAACCTATCGAGCCTGTACGTTCACTTGCATAATCCCTCTGGCTGATATCGGTAGTAAGCTCTTTGATTGCACAGTCCATTAATCAGGACGCGTTGGCTGTACATTGATTGGTTGAACCTATCGAGCCTGTACGTTCACTTGCATAATCCCTCTGGCTGGTATCGGTAGTAAGCTCTTTGATTGCACAGTCTATTAATCAGGACGCGTTGGCTGAACATTGATTGGTTGAACCTATCGAGCCTGTACGTTCACTTGCATAATCCCTCTGGCTGGTATCGGTAGTAAGCTCTTTGATTGCACAGTCCATTAATCAGGACGCGTTGGCTGAACATTGATTGGTTGAACCTATCGAGCCTGTACGTTCACTTGCATAATCCCTCTGGCTGGTATCGGTAGTAAGCTCTTTGATTGCACAGTCTATTAATCAGGACGCGTTGGCTGAACATTGATTGGTTGAACCTATCGAGCCTGTACGTTCACTTGCATAATCCCTCTGGCTGGTATCGGTAGTAAGCTCTTTGATTGCACAGTCCATTAATCAGGACGCGTTGGCTGAACATTGATTGGTTGAACCTATCGAGCCTGTACGTTCACTTGCATAATCCCTCTGGCTGGTATCGGTAGTAAGCTCTTTGATTGCACAGTCCATTAATCAGGACGCGTTGGCTGTACATTGATTGGTTGAACCTATCGAGCCTGTACGTTCACTTGCATAATCCCTCTGGCTGGTATCGGTAGTAAGCTCTTTGATTGCACAGTCTATTAATCAGGACGCGTTGGCTGTACATTGATTGGTTGAACCTATCGAGCCTGTACGTTCACTTGCATAATCCCTCTGGCTGGTATCGGTAGTAAGCTCTTTGATTGCACAGTCCATTAATCAGGACGCGTTGGCTGTACATTGATTGGTTGAACCTATCGAGCCTGTACGTTCACTTGCATAATCCCTCTGGCTGGTATCGGTAGTAAGCTCTTTGATTGCACAGTCCATTAATCAGGACGCGTTGGCTGTACATTGATTGTTGAACCTATCGAGCCTGTACGTTCACTTACATAATCCTCTGGCTGGTATCGGTAGTAAGCTCTTTGATTGCATCGATTGGCTGAACCTATCGAGCCTGTACGTGTACATTCATCTACGGAATTAACTCTTTAAATACTCCATAAGCTGCATTTTGTGTTTAATTTTCTAAACATTTTGTACAACTTTTTTTATATAAAATTCCATAAATTCAGTTCGATACCAAAATTCATTGAACAGATGAGTGGATAAGCTAAACAAAAGATCCAAACCTAAAAAATTCCTTGTATTATATCACATTAAATAAAAGATAATAAATAAAGAATCATATTGAAAATGCTATATAAACATAAACAATAATGTTATTGCAATATAGTCTATTGAATTTTCTCCGACCTATTGTAATGAGTTAATGTCTACAGTCAGTCTCAGCACAGATAGAAAGCTATATCTTATGTCTTATAATAGCTTATCACAAATAGTACAATAGTTATAGTGTTCTAATGGTTAAGATAAAATTAGTTTGGATGCCAAAAGAATTCAGACTAGTATATCCAACTAAAATACATATTTATTTCCTAATGTTTTACGTGTTCACAATGCATTATAATTAATACAACAATGAAATGTTTCATAAGGTGCCTACACTTTCATTATTTTATTTGTAATATTCTTCTACAATTTTTAAAGTTTTTACAAATACGGAAAAGTTTATGAGGTTAATAAAATTTTAATGATATTGTTATGGGTATTAAAATCGATTCTTTGATAACTTCTACATGAAAAACAAATAACCTATAGAATATACTACGTGTTATAAGTTATTACCAACGAATATAATGTTTGATGTAAGTGAAAATACTGATTAACTTATAAATGTTGGCGAACGACTGTAATTAATTTAAATACTAAATTTATTTAAGGTGTTTTTATGTTTACAACACACACCAGGTGATATATATATATATATATATATATACACACACACACATATATATATATATATATATATATATATATAATTATCTGAACTATATAATTCACTTTTGTTATTACTAAATTCCTCACATAAATGTTCTCAAACGCAACTGAATGAGAATCTCACTGTGAATGTGCACGGAATTGTTTATGTATGTAGAACTGAATCCAACAAAGCCCATTTAAATAATTTTGGCTAAAAATAAATAGAACATGCGAAATTGGCCGCCAGTGAACCCGAAAGAACTGCATAAAATGCTACTTTTCTATTTGAAAGTAATAGCTTTGGTAGCGTTTTCGGAACTGTGCGCCATTATTTATTTGAGAATTACAATTAGAATATGCAGATTCCAATGGAATCACATAAGTGTGGTTCTGAACGTTAAGTTTTTATTTTGGAATTCTTTGTTGTACCCCAATTACTATAGCTTGGTATTTAACTTAAGCACAGGTGTTTACAACGAGACGTACCAACGATAAACTATATGACAGTACCTCGTCTAATGTTTCACACAATAAATTCTTGTTTAGACAAATTATCTTGGCCACTTTTGTTCCTTCACGGATATCCTAAAAAGCGTATTATTACCATTAAAAACAAAAACCATAGTAGACAAAGTTAGTTCTATTTATGATAATCTTTGGATGCGTGTTCATGAAAAGTCCAACCAACCATTACAACAATGTTTTGATTTTAACGGAGGCGATATGCTAAACGAAATTCTTAAAAATATAAAAAAGGAATGGCATTGAGGACTGTATTTTTATAAATTTTTACTTTGTTTCCTTTGTTCCCTTGTAGAACGTTTCATTGCATGAAATATGTTAGTAACTGTGTACCACCCTGTACAACCTTTAGACAGCATAGTTTAGGAATTTCTACAGTTTGTACTTAACTTTTACAATACTAAAAATTAAAACTAGATACCGCTTTTAATTCTTGTACTAAACGAACGATGAACTATATTAATTTAAACAAACTCTCCAATAATATAAATTTTATTTTTGTAAGACCTTTCGTACTCAATTTTGGTGTGGGTCCGAAGATGTTCTCATTGAGTACGAAAGACCTCACAAAAATAAAATTTATACTATTGGAGAGTTTGTTTAAATTAATATATAATTTCCAATAAGAAAAGAGCTTTAAGAATGTAACGATGAACTATTACATCAAATTTTAAAGTTCAGTAAACTTGTGAAGCTTCAGAACTGAAGTATATTTCTAGGTGTAAATGGGTGTCGACAGAAAACTCTATGAATGAAGAGAAATAAAAGGCAAGATCTGTCTAAACCACGTGACTGCCAGTGAAGTGTTCACTGTTAATACAGAGAGTCTGATCTCATTAGTCTAAGCCCTTAATAGTTGCAGGATGGTAAACGTACTCCAGCTCTTTTATACGTGTCTCTCAGAAACTTTAACGTGTTAAAAACTTTTATTTTTTATTAGTCTTCCTTAACTAATAAGTTTCTTCCTCATTACTCTTTACACAATAACACGTTTAGTTCTGCCCATGAATACTGCAGAGTGTATAAAAAAAACGTTAATCATATAACCATATATTTTTACCAAAGTTCTTATTAAACGTTGTTAAAACACTTTTGTAAAGAAATTTTCATTAGTCTTCTACTTGTTAAAGATATATTATTAAGGCCATATAAGAGCTGTATTTTAATCAATTTTCTAAAGTTGTGTACCGCCTTTAAGAATATAGAGATGTTGTAACTTATTCTAGCAAACTTAAGATAGGATGGGAATGAATCTTTATTTTTGTCCTGGAGATTTTACCCTATTCTGTTTGTAGCTTAAGTATACACCTGTTTTCCTGTCCTGGAGATATATGAAACAAATATCTCACAAGCCTTAATGCAGCATTTGTGTGAACATTTCAACAGCCTCCTAAGAACTTTATGTATCTTCCTAGCCTATGTGCAGGTTAGATGTGTGTGTATATAAATATATATATAAATATATATATATATATATATATATATATATATATATATATATATATATATATATATATATATATATATATATATATATATATCATATGTCACATCTGGCTCAATGCAGCATTTAAAATAGCATTTCATCGGTCATTAAAAATTTTATCATTCTGCCCCCTAATTTCGAACTTTGTATATACCATTTGCTACAAAAGCAACTGCTTTTTCTCCTGTATGTGTATAGTATGTGTGAACCGATAACAGTCACTCTCAAGGAGTTATAGATTTTTCTAGCAGTCCTACTTCTTCAGTATGGGTTGTATCAGCAGTAATTTTGCCGGTAATACTATGTTTTTTCCAACCTTAAGTTAGGATAATAATGTTCCCATTAACGTTTTATAAATATGTCTACGTCACTCTCGTCATACTGCTCTTAGCCGGAGGTGAGTAAACAAGGCTTACAGTAAACCTGTAGTGTATACAGAGAGACGTGCTCTCTTACGTGTAACAGGTGATAAATCGAGTGTTTGCCAAAGTGACAAGTTTGTTGATAAATCCCACTCCAAAGCCTCAATGTTCACAGGGACTTAACTGTGTATCTTGAATGAATGAATGCTCTACTTCACTAATCTTGCTTGAGAATCATACTTCAGCTTGACCGATTTTCCAAAAATTCTATAACAACATATTTATGCGGTGTAGATCAGTTATAATAACAAATTATGGTGTAAGTTTAAATTCTTGTTTATGTATTTACATACCCGTATATATACTATTTCATACACTAATTTAATATTAATCCTTTACTAAGTAGATTACTTTTTTAAATGCAGTAATCGCCATAATTAAAACGTTTAAAAAACACAGTTTGTAAAAATATTCCATAACAAAGAAAAATAAAGAGTTCACAAACAACTAATTAAATGATATTATTTCAAATATGTCCAAAACTACAATAATATGCATATAAAATAGTCCTTGGAATAGAAAGAAATGGTATACTAAGGTAGCCAACGAACCTATTTGTGATATTTAAAAGATCAATTTTAGTACCAAATTTGATTGCAAGACATAGGCCACATTGTAAGCTACCGCTTATTCAGTTGTTGTGTTGGTTTTTCGCTGAGTTCACAAACAACTAATTAATGATAATATTTTAAATATGTCCAAAACTGTAATAATATGCATAGAAAATAGTCCTTGGAATAGAAAGAAATGGTATACCAAAGTAGCTAACGAACTTATTTGTGATATTTAAAAGATCAATTTTAGTACCAAGTTTGATTGCAAGACATGACCCACATTGTGAGCTGCCGCTTATTCAGTTTTTGTGTTGGTTTTTCGCTGAGCAGCTAATGTTGTCATAAGATGTTTAATAAAATCCTCTTATAACTTTTATTCCTGTAATTGTAAAAAATTTACGTTTTTAAGATATTCAAAGTTTAAACGTTTTAATTTTGAAAATACTAGTTAAGTATTAATTTTAAATAACTAAAGTTAATTCATGATACTAGGTTCCGTAACTGGCCTTGTTCTCATAAACATATGAGCCAAATTGTGTGTTATTTAATTAATTAGTTCTTAAGACATTAATTTTTAAATAAAAACTCATGAAGACAGGCAGATGGGAAACTAAGCATGGAAGACCCATGGTCATATGGAGAAATATGTTTGTCTTGGTCATCACCTCATGTGATCACCTGGATATACTTTTGTCCTGAGATTTACGGGACACTCTGTATGTTAAACTGTATTTAAACTTAGGAACCCAAGTTTCTTCTAGTAATAAACATAAATTTAGTTGAAGAATTTGTGAAAATATTATATTTATCACAATTATTTATTTTCAAAGCTCCAACATTTTAGCTGAATGATCTTACTTACACCGTAAATTTTTGGTTTTTGCTGATAATTGGAGCATAAAAAAGAGCACAATAAATCATGACTAGTAAAAGAATTAATCCAATTGTTACAACTGCATCGTTTTTACGATTACACGTCTACTTAGACGTATAAAGAAGTGGTTCAGTCATGCTGGTTCAGTGTGGGCTTTGTATTAATGAAGATTTTGTCTACCGCAAATATAATAAATATTCAAACTCTTATGTGTGCTGTCGATAGAATTATAAACATGACAGAGAAAGAGGTAGTGGAATAATGGGGCTTGAATTTGAACTTTTAAAATCATGTATATATAAGATTTTATAATTTTTTAACGCTTACTGTCTCACATTATTAATGCTATAAACAATTGAAAACATATTTCCCTTTGCCATTGAAACGTGTATTATATAATTATTTTAGTAACGAATTTGACAGGTCATCTTCTATTCTAAAGGACAGTCCCTGCATTTTATTCCATCTGGATTTAAAACAGATAGATAGGAATTTAATAATTAATTCTAGCACGTATATAATAGATATAAAATGCTTTGCATGAAAAGTAAATGTAAGTTAGTTAGAAAAATTTAAAAAATGATTATGAAAACGACGATTTAAAAATGGACTGTGTTTGTGTGCTTACATCAAAACATACTATAGTACAGTCAATTCTAGCTTAAAATTTCGTATTAGTTTGGGAAGCAAGCTTTTAAATTAGTTGTAATATCACAAATATATACAGCTGCGCGTTATTGACTGTTTTAAAAACACAAAATCCAACAAATACTCTAAAGATGAATGATAGAGTAAGAATAGCTCAATTTGTCAGAATGAGTGCAATCCAAGTCAATATTGGGACTGGCAATATTCGCCAAAACGATGTTTCTGGTAACAATCGCGTTAAGTTGAACGGAAACCTCCTGACAACAGACTTTTAGTTCGATGCCAGCACAATCGCAAATAAAGTTTCGCTACAAGATCGAGATCGGTTTGCTGCATTATTACTTTTTATAAACACAATTCGATGCTGTATACTGTCATTTATACATACAAGCTGTGTAAAATGGCTGGAAACACCTTAACATTTTTAAACTGTAGCAGGAGAAGTTTGCCAACTTTGTACAGTGTTACAATGGTTACCTACTTTTTATGCCTTAACCATCACACATCAACATTGAAGGAACGGAGAATTTTACGGATATTTTAAATACAAGCCAAGGTCAATATGCAAGTAAATTTAAATTTGTTTATTAATGCCTAAATCACAACTCGTAACCTTCTTTAATTATAAAATGGCGGATGATGAAATCAGATCCAAATAACTAAAAACTATCGTCACTTTTTTATGATAATCGTTTAAGAAAACTCTCTATTTTAAATAGTGCACTTAACGTTCGTACAAAGCAGAAATCATGAAAGGCTTGCAAACTTTATCAGGTAACGTTCAAAATATATTGAGGTGGTTGCATTAATTTTACACACTCAGTATAACACATACCAACTATAAGATCTGTGAATTGCGTAATATTTTGAACAAAGAACAAAAATATTCCTCAGTGTTGAAAAATAAACCATTACACTAGAGTGACCTGTAAAATTGCCATTTCACAATCACACATACACTAATATGTACTTGTAACCAATCCAGACTGTTAATAATATCAACTGTAGTTAAGGGATAGAATACAAATGTACTCAAACTATGCTAACGCCAGTATATAACTCGAGGTACAGAGAAGACAGATTTTGTCACCCATGATTAGCGACATTTCGTTTTATATTCTCTGATTAGCATTAAGGAAACAATACACAAACATTTTGCAATGAATCGTAAGTATCACAAAATCTCTCATATTGTGAATTTAGTCCTTCCTATGAACTGGATATTCATTAAAGAGTGATTATAATAGCACCACCTAAAAACACAACCCAAACACGATTGGAAACATAGTCGTTCAAGTACGTGTGCAAATTATGAGTACCCATTGGAGCTCTTGAAGTTCTATGTAATAATACTAATAGTAGAAGTGTAATAACACTTTTACACTTCTAAATATAATTATAAAATCTTATGAATAATTTCATTATAATTTTTAGTCCAAACTCATAAAATCCTAAGTATATCCCTTTCACTTTTACGAAACACGTTGAATTCGCATGACCCTGAACAATGTGATAAAATTTACTTCATGAAAAATTTTTAAAAAACCGTCCGAAAATTCAAGAATCTTATTGCTTTAACGGTGTAGATTAGTCAACATAATTACACAACTTTGAAAAATGTACGTTTTTATTTCTGAACGTTCAGGTTTGATTAAGATTCAATGCTTTACGAAATCTTAAAGGGAAAGAAGTACGCACCACTACGTGTAGTGTAACAAACAGACTACGCTGGGATCGTATGCGAAAATACGTAAAAATAAGTAGCTACTTACTCTGTTACACATTATGTTACATTATCTTACTCAGTTGCTTAAAAATGTATTTATTCTGCTATTTAATATTTGCCATCATGGTTATCCATAAGTAAATAATGGAAAAATATTCACGCTTAGTCCAATAAGTTGTCATCAAAGTATATATGTTGCGTAAATCAAAATGAAACTTCATGCAAATGTTAAAGTCAGTTCTTTCTTAATATATTGTGTATCCATACAGACCTAAATAAAATATTTCGTCATTTGAATTATATTTTTATAAGTAATATAAATAAATTTATACATTTATTAAAGCAACTCTATATATAATTTTCTCATTTATTCAATAAACTACTCAAGTGAAAACCAATACTTTTGCATTTTAGTAAGAGTCTTCCATTGTAATTGTTAATACTTAACACTCAATTCATAATAAGTAAATCTAAATTCCGTCTCGTAGCACACACGCACAGTATACATGTGGAACACAAGAAATTGTCTATCCTAAGTAAATAAGTATATGAAATTCAAACCACCTAGTTGGCAAACTTACTTAGATAATTGTTTATCCAAACACTTTCTACACAGACAAAAGTGAAGTGGAGGTTCTTTAAGAAATATAGAAGTCAACAGAGCAATCTCATAGCAATCGATCGCCATCACTAATAATAGCATAAACGTGACTTCAACCAACATCACATTCTGTAGAATGGTCCCAGTTACTAGGACGTGTCATGTCTAGCTTTAGTTTGGTTTTCAAATGTATACAAAAACCTGCAAGATAGGTTACCTTGTCGTCCAGGTTATTTGGGATACATTACACCAGTCTACAGGAACAGGCGTATCTATTATTGTCGGCCTGTTTCCGCTATCTTTAAATAATTTTTATTTTTATATGCAATATACTAGCAATGAACTTAGATCATAATATTATTTCAATCAATCACAACTAAATTGAGTTAGGTGTGAAGGGTGAGTTAGGTGTATAAATCTCAGGGTATAAATCTTCAAATATTCAATTATCTACCACATATTTGTATTGCTTGCATTATTATTTGATCGACAACTAAATGTTTTACTGTATTTATAAAACTATTTGGATTAGTTTTGTGTGATTAATTTAAGTACCACATTAAACAATAATACTATTTAGAAACGATATGGAAAGCAACTGTGTTGAAACAATGAAGTCCGGTAATTTGAAATTTAGAACTTAAATATTAACAGAGATGAAATGTGCAGGTGTTATTAGGTTTACTGGAAACAGTGCCTGGAAACATTACTCACCGCTCATCACAGGCTGGTTGCTGTAGAAGGAGGAAATGAATCACATTGCTTCCAGAAGCTCCTCTCCTCTTATTACAAATAGAACAAAGGGCAAATTGTAATTAACGTTGCTGCTTTAATTACCTTATACTCGTATAGTGAATATAGTAACTGTTATTCAAGATTGAAACATTTACCACTTTATTCTATTTGAATAAATCATACTGTATCCTTCGTATCTAACATTTATGTATTTTTTACCTTAATGACAAATAATAATTCCTTGGGACTATTATTACTTCCTTTTTTACGGTAATTACTTATTTATGACGTTTAAACTTTGTTTGTTGCCCTATGCAGTTATTTTGTTAGACGATTAGCAGTTAACCACGGCTTTAAACGCAATTTAGTTTAAAAAAGAGACTCCATTGGCATATTGTTTTCTTAAATATTTATGGCCATTGTAATTTATTCCAGTTTAAAAATGTTTGGTCATAGCCAAATTTTCTTGGTTTTTTCGGATAAAGAAAATACATGTATATACACAGGTCTGAGAAGCTGTCTTCGGTCATACGCCGTCTACTTTCAACCATTGTAATTTAATTCTAGTCTAAGATATATCTGGTGCCACAGATGAGTTTGCTTTGTTGCCTCGATCAAGAAGATATGCATTAAGCAGCTTTGAGGATTCTGTCAAAAGACAATTAAGTAACACTTAAAAGATACACCTGGAAATTTGTATCCTGGATTCCTGTCATACAAAATACAGTAAGTAATAGGCAATGAGTATGGCAACTCCAATACAAATATGAATTTTCTACTACGAACATAATTCTTCTAAAATACTCTTTTAATATTAGGACACCAAATATTTACTGAAATAAAATATTTTATATTTATAACTTAGTATAAACTTGCACTTATTGCTAAGGGTTCTAAATTATCACTGCAAAATTGTCAGCAATTTTAAACTTTTAATAGTAGCTATACATTTTACTATTACTATATTTTTCTATAGTTAGCTTAAATTTTCCTTTTTGTTATGATGATACACTGTATTGTGATTAAGGTGTAAGGATTCAGGTGTAGAATTTTATGTTGTAAAGTTGGTTTATACAATACAAATGTGTACGTAAAAGCAGTTAATTCAATATAGAAAAAAACTACATATAATGCTATATTTACCTTTCTTTTCAATTATAAAAAAATTGAAATTTAAAAGCATAAACCTTTCGTCACATATTACTTTAAAAACTTATTTGCTTATATATATTCCTGCGAGTTACCAGGAAAATAATTACTTAAAAAATTACAAAATAATATGATGTTATGTGAAAGTATTATGAATTCAATTTTAATGTAATTAAAAGGAACAAGAAGAGTGATAAAAGAAGATTCTGTAAAGTTTTAATAACTCTATAATCAGCTTTATATTCAGAGCTTAACGCAAAATGAGTTTTCAGCAACACTGTATTACGAATCTTCTTAACCATATGGGGTGAAAGGACAGTTATTACAAGAGAATGTTTTTTTATTAATTTAATACGTATTAGTAATTTATTAGCAATTTTAATTTAATATTTTTGAATTTCATTTTGTAAAGTATACATGATTAACGTACATACACATAGCATAAATAGTTTCATCTCTTTGAATTTGTGTTGTCAGTTTATAAACGAAAAGAATATTACATACTATCTCATTATATGGTAGGTATAACATTTCCTTTTTAATCTTCATTAAAAGCAACAAGTTATGAGATAGGAGCAGATATATTTATGTACTTTTATGCAATTGCAGCTGGTTTTTGTGGCTTCACTTGCATAATCCCTCTGAGTGGTATCGGTAGTAAGCTCTTTGATTGCACACTCTATTAATCAGGACGCTCTTGGCTTGCACAGTCTATTAATCAGGACGCGTTGGCTGAACATTGATTGGCTGAACCTATTTAGCCTGTACGTGTACACTCATGACGCAGCAAAAACTCTATGGCACTATTTGCTTTTCAATACTCCATAAGCTGTACTTTATGTTTAATTTTTCAAAAAAATGTGTACAAAGACTTTTATGTTCGATACCCAATCCCACTCAAAATATGAGCTACCCAAAAGATCAAAAGTGAACAATTGTCATGTATTGGTTCATGTGTAAATGAGAGATAATAAATTAATAATCATATAAAAAATTCTATATAAACGTACATAGTACTATTATTGAAATATATTATAGTCAATTTCCTCCAGCTGATAGTAATGGGTAAATATCTTAAGTCATCACAGTGAGTTTGAAGACAAAAAATTCTAACTAGTATATTTAATAAAAAAATCTTTATTTGCTAATGTAATATAGTTAATACAACAATGAAATGTTCCATAAAGAGCCTACACTGTTTTATATTATATTCTTCTAAAATTTGAAAGTCTATGCAAATATGGAGACATCTTTGAGGTTAATGAACTAGTAAGGAAATTGTTAACGGTTATTATAATAAATTCTTTGATAACTTCTACATACAGAAAACGCACATTCTGTAGAATATACTTCGGGTTACAAGCTATGTTTAACGAAAATTATTTTTGATGTCAGTGAAAATAGTGATTAACTTGTAAATGTTGGCCACCGATTGTAATTCATGGAAATGCTAAACTTATTTAAAGTGTTTTGATGTTTAAACACACACAGCAGCTTATAGAAATGTATCCGATCTATAGAATTTACATATTTTTATTCCTAAATCCCACACATAAATTCTTAAACGTAAGGGAATGGAAATTTCGCTGAAAATGTGCCCAATTTGTTTGTATAACTATGTATAACAGATACCGACGAAGCATATTTAAATAATGTTTGCTAGAAATAAATAGAACATACGATATTGGACCCAAAGGTACTGCACAAAATGTTACTGCTCTTTACTAAAGTTCTGCCCATGAATATTGCAAAGCGTATGAAACAAGTACGCTATTCTTTTAGCCACATATTTTACTACCGTTCTTTAATAAACGTTATTAAACCGTTTAAGTAAATTAAATTAATTTAATTACACTTTTTAAAATATTTTTTATTACTCTTCCTATATATTAACGATGTATTATTAAGACTAAATAAGATTTGTTTCCCAAAATTAGATCTATATATCATATATCATATTAGTATATTTCCAAAATTAGTTACGGAATATAGAAATTTTGTAACTTATTCTAGCAATCTTAAGTAGTATGTGAAGAAGTAAATCTTTATTGTTGTTCTGGATATATCACCCTATTCTGTGTGTTGCTAAGGTTATACACCTGTATCCGCTTCCTTTATATATTATATGAAATAAATGTCATGCGGCATTTATGTGAACAGTTCAACATCCTCCTAAAAACTTTGTGTATCTTCCTAGTCTGCATGTAGGTTAAGTATATATCTGTATTTCTGTCCTAAGAATCAATGAAACATGTCTCAGCAGGCTTAATGCAGCATTTGATATAGCATTTCACAGGTTTCCTAAATTTTTTAAATTCTGCCTAAACTGTGAGAGGCATAAGAATGCATTTTTAATCATATCCTGGACATACCCCACCAGCCTTAATGAAGAATTTTAAAGTATACCATCTGCTACACTAGCAACCGATTTTTATCCTGCATGTGTGTATTACAGTATGTGTAAAATGATAACAGCCACTCTCAGGCAGTTATAGATAGTTTTAGCAGCCTTAACTCTTCAGTACGGGTTTTATCAGTGGAATTGCTGGTAATACTATATGGTAACCTTTACGTGAGGATAATAATGTTCCCATTACCACAATAAATATGTCTAGATTACTCTAGGCATGCTTCTCTTAGTAGGAGGCGAGTAAACAAGGCTTACAGTAAACCTGTAGTGTATACAGAGAGACGTGCTCTCTTACGTGGTTATGGTGATAAACCGAGTGTTTGCCAAAGTGACAGGTTTGTTGATAAATCCCACTCTACAGCCCCAATGTTCACAGGGACTTAACTGTTTATCTTGTATGAATGCACTGCTCAGAGACGTGATCTCTTACGTGTAACAGGTGATAAATCGAGTGTTTGCCAAAGTGACAAGTTTGTTGATAAATCCCACTCTACAGCCCCAATGTTCACAGGGACTTAACTGTTTATCTTGTATGAATGCACTGCTCAGAGACGTGCTCTCTTACGTGTAACAGGTGTTAAATCGAGTGTTTGCCAAAGTGACAAGTTTGTTGATAAATCCCACTCCATAGCCCCAATGTTCACAGGGGTTTAACTGTTTATCTTGTATGAATGGACAGCTCAGAGACGTGCTCTCTTACGTGTAAGAGGTGTTAAATCGAGTGTTTGCCAAAGTAACATGTTTGTTGATAAATCCCACTCCATACCCCCAATGTTCACACGGAATTAACTGTGTATCTTGTATGAATGCACTGCTTAGAGACATGCTCTCTTACGTGTATCCGGTGATAAACCGAGTGTTTGCCAAAGTGACAAGTTTCTTGATAAATCCCACTGTACAGCCCCAATGTTCACAGGGACTTTAACTGTTTATCTTGTATGAATGCACTGCTCAGAGACGTGCTCTCTTACGTGTAACAGATGTTAAATCGAGTGTTTGCCAAAGTGACAAGTTTCTTGATAAATCCCACTCCATAGCCCCAATGTTCACAGGGGTTTAACTGTTTATCTTGTATGAATGGACAGCTCAGAGACGTGCTCTCTTACGTGTAAGAGGTGTTAAATCGAGTGTTTGCCAAAGTAACATGTTTGTTGATAAATCCCACTCTACAGCCCCAATGTTCACACGGAATTAACTGTGTATCTTGTATGAATGCACTGCTTAGAGACGTGCTCTCTTACGTGTATCCGGTGATAAATCGAGTGTTTGCCAAAGTGACAAGTTTCTTGATAAATCCCACTGTACAGCCCCAATGTTCACAGGGACTTTAACTGTTTATCTTGTATGAATGCACTCCTCAGAGACGTGCCCTCTTACGTGTATCTGGTGATAAATCGAGTGTTTGCCAAAGTGACAAGTTTGTTGATAAATCCCACTCTACAGCCCCAATGTTCACAGGGACTTAACTGTTTATCTTGTATGAATGCACTGCTCAGAGACGTGCTCTCTTACGTGTAACAGGTGATAAATCGAGTGTTTGCCAAAGTGACAAGTTTGTTGATAAATCCCACTCTACAGCCCCAATGTTCACAGGGACTTAACTGTTTATCTTGTATGAATGCACTGCTCAGAGACGTGCTCTCTTACGTGTAACAGGTGATAAATCGAGTGTTTGCCAAAGTGACAAGTTTGTTGATAAATCCCACTCTACAGCCCCAATGTTCACAGGGACTTAACTGTTTATCTTGTATGAATGCACTGCTCAGAGACGTGCTCTCTTACGTGTAACAGGTGATAAATCGAGTGTTTGCCAAAGTGACAAGTTTGTTGATAAATCCCACTCCATAGCCTCAATGTTCACAGGGGTTTAACTGTTTATCTTGTTCGAATGCACTGCTCTTTTTCACAATGCCCAAGAATCATACTACAGGTTGAATGCTTTTCCAAAAATTTTATAATAACACATTTTTATCATAACGGTAAGCTATAATAACAAATTAGGATGAAAATTTAAATTCTTGTTTACGTATTTATATAAATATAGACTATTTAATTTACTAAACTAATATTTAAATCGTTTACTTAATACATTAATTATTTAGACATAGGACTCAACATACTTATAATGTACCAAAAGTACTGTTCTTAGAAATATTCCACATGTATGAAACATAAATTGTTTATAAACTGCTAATTAATGATAATATATTGAATATGACGAAAATATAATTACATGCATAGAAAATAGTTCTTGGAATAGAAATAATTGGTATACCAAGGTAACCAATAGTTTTATTTGAGCTATATAAAAGACCAATTTTTGTACCAAATTTGAACTTGTTTCAGCATACATACAGCAGCTTCTTGGTAATCCAATTGTTACAATTGCATCATTGTTGTGATTACATGTCCACCTACGTATTGCGTGTGTGTGTGTGTGTGTGTGTGTGTTCTTGCATCAGGACATACTGTAGTACACAAATCCAACGAATACTCTAAAGGAGAATGGTAGAGTATGAATAGCCCAATTTGTGAGAACGAGTGCAATCCAAGTCAATATTGGGACAGGCAATATTCGCCAAAACGATGTTTCTGGTAACAATCGCGTTAAGTTGAACGGAAAACTCCTGACAACAGACTTTTAGTTCGATGGCAGCACAATCGTTAGTAAAGTTTCACTATAAGATCGAGATCGGTTTGCTATCATTACTTTTAATAAATATAATTCGATTATGTCATTCTTATATAGAGGCTGTGTTTAAAATATTTAGAAACGTCTTAATATATTTAAACCATAAAAGGTAGAGATGACCTTTTTTGTACAGTGAAGTAAACAGGATTTTCCGGACATTTTGTACAGTGTTGAACAGCTTACCCAATTTTTATGCTTTGACCATCACACGCCCACACATGAGGAACAGCCCATGGGGAATATTATGAAACTTTTAAATACAAGCCAAACTCAATATGCACATGATTTTAATGTTGTTTAATAACGCCGCAAACCACACTTAGCAACCTTTATTAGTTACAAAGTAGCGGCTGTTGAAATAAGATCCAATATAACCATAAACTTCCATCATATTTTATGAAATAATCGTTTTAGAAAACACTCTATTAGAAATAGTGTACCTAAGGTTCGTACAAAGAGCCACAGTCATGAAAAAGCTTTTCAATTTTATCTTGTAAGTTTTAAAAATATATTAAGGTTTTGTCATTAATTTACATATCCAGTATAGTGTAGTATACGCTCTGTGAATAGCATATTAGTTTGATCAAAGATGAAAATAAATTCTCATAAATTAATGTGAGTAATGAATTACATGTAAAGAGTGTAAATCAAAATATAAAATATTAAAATATTCAATGGTTTATAATTTATTTCTACCGCATACTTATCTTATTAAACCCATAACTATATATTTTACTGTTGTTATGAAACTATTTATATTAGTTTTGTGTGAATTAGTTAAATATCACAATAAACAATAATACTATTTCGAAACGATATGGAAAAGCAACTGTGTTGAAACAATGAAGTCCGGTAATTTGAAATGTAAAACTTGAATATTAACTGAGATGAAATGTGCCGGTGTTATTAGGTTTACTGAACACAGTGCCTGGAAACATTACTCACCGCACACCACAGGCAGATTACTGTACAAGGAGGAAGGTTTACTGAGGCACAATCTAAGGAAGCATTACTCACCGCTCATCACAGGCTGGTTGCTGTACAAGGAGAAGGTTTACTGAGCACAGAGCCTGGAACCTTTACTCACCGCTCATCACAGGCTGGTTGCTGTAAAAGGAGGAAGGTTTACTGAGCACAGTACCTGGAAACATTAGTCACCGCTCATCACAGGCTGGTTTCTGTACAAGGAGGAAGGTTTACTGACACGGTATCTAGAACCTTTACTCACCGCTCTCATCACAGGCTGGTTGCTGTACAAGGAGGAAGGTTACTGAGCACAGTGCCTGGAAACATTAGTCACCGCTCATCACAGGCTGGTTGCTGTACAAGGAGGAAGGTTTACTGAGCACAGTACTTGGAACTTGGAACTTTACTCACCGCTCATCACAGGCTGGTTGCTGTAAAAGGAGGAAGGTTAACTGAGCACAGTGCCTGGAAACATTAGTCACCGCTCATCACAGGCTGGTTGCTGTACAAGGAGGAAGGTTTACTAAGCACAGTACCTGGAACGTTTACTCACCGCTCATCACAGGCTGGTTTCTGTACAAGGAGGAAGGTTTACTGAGCACAGAGCCTGGAACCTTTACTCACCGCTCATCACAGGCTGGTTGCTGTAAAAGGAGGAATGTTTACTGAGCACAGTACCTGGAAACATTAGTCACCGCTCATCACAGGCTGGTTGCTGTAAAAAAGGAGGAAGGTTTACTGAGCACAGTGCCTGGAACCTTTACTCACCGCTCATCACAGGCTGGTTTGCTGTAAAAGGAGGAAGGTTACTGAGCACAGTGCCTGGAAACATGAGTCACCGCCTCATCACAGGCTGGTTGCTGTACAAGGAGGAAGGTTTACTGAGCACAGTACCTGGAACCTTTACTCACCGCTCATCACAGGCTGGTTTCTGTAAAAGGAGGAATGTTTACTGAGCACAGTACCTGGAAACATTAGTCACCGCTCATCACAGGCTGGTTGCTGTAAAAGGAGGAAGGTTTACTGAGCAACAGTGCCTGGAAACCATTACTCACCGCTCATCACAGGCTGTTTGCTGTACAAGGAGGAAGGTTACTGAGCACAGTGCCTGGAACCTTTACTCACCCGCTCATCACAGGCTGGTTTCTGTACAAGGAGGAAGGTTTACTGAGCACAGTACCTGGAACCTTTACTCACCGCTCATCACAGGCTGGTTGCTGTAAAAAGGAGGAAGGTTACTGAGCACAGTGCCTGGAACCTTTACTCACCGCTCATCACAGGCTGGTTGCTGTAAAAGGAGGAAGGTTTACTGAGCACAGTACCTGGAAACATTAGTCACCGCTCATCACAGGCTGGGTTTCTGTACAAGGAGGAAGGTTTACTGAGCACAGTACCTGGAACTTTTACTCACCGCTCATCACAGGCTGGTTGCTGTAAAAGGAGGAAGGTTTACTGAGCACAGTACCTGGAAACATTAGTCACCGCTCATCACAGGCTGGTTGCTGTAAAAGGAGGAAGGTTTACTGAGCACAGTGCCTGGAACCTTTACTCACCGCTCTCATCACAGGCTGTTTTGCTGTAAAAAGGAGGAAGGTTACTGAGCACAGTGCCTGGAACCTTTTACTCACCGCTCATCACAGGCTGGTTTCTGTACAAGGAGGAAGGTTTACTGAGCACAGTACCTGGAACCTTTTACTCACCGCTCATCACAGGCTGGTTGCTGTAAAAGGAGGAAGGTTACTGAGCACAGTGCCTGGAACCTTTACTCACCGCTCATCACAGGCTGGTTTCTGTACAAGGAGGAAGGTTTACTGAGCACAGTACCTGGAACCTTTACTCACCGCTCATCACAGGCTGGTTGCTGTAAAAGGAGGAAGGTTACCGAGCACAGTGCCTGGAACCTTTACTCACCGCTCATCACAGGCTGGTTGCTGTACAAGGAAGAAGGTTACTGAGCACAGTGCCTGAAACCATTACTCACCGCTCATCACAGGCTGGTTGCTGTACAAGGAGTAAGATTTACTGAGCACAGTACCTGGAAACATTACTCACCGCTCATCACAGGCTAGTTGCTGTACAAGGAGGAAGGTTACTAAACACAGTGCCTGAAACCATTACTCACCGCTCATCACAGGCTGCTTGCTGTACAAGGAGTAAGGTTTACTGAGCACAGTACCTGGAAACATTAGTCACCGCTCATCACAGGCTGGTTGCTGTTAAAGGAGGAAGGTTTACTGAGCAAAGTGCCTGGAACCTTTACTCACCGCTCATCACAGGCTGGTTGCTGTAAAAGGAGGAAGTTTTACTGAGCACAGTACCTGGAAACATTAGTCACCGCTCATCACAGGCTGGTTGCTGTAAAAAGGAGGAAGGTTTACTGAGCACATTGCCAGGAAACATTAGTCACCGCTCATCACAGGCTGGTTGCTGTACAAGGAGGAAGGTTACTGAGCACAGTGCCTGAAACCATTACTCACCGCTTATCACAGGCCGGTTGCTGTAAAAGGAGGAAGGTTTACTGAGCACAGTACCTGGAAACATTAGTCACCGCTCATCACAGGCTGGTTGCTGGTAAAAGGAGGAAGGTTTACTGAGCACAGTACCTGGAAACATTAATCACCGCTCATCACAGGCTGGTTGCTGTACAAGGAGGAAGGTTACTGAGCACAGTGCCTGAAACCATTACTCACCGCTCATCACAGGCCGGTTGCTATACAATGAGTAAAGATTACTGAGCACAGTACCTGGAAACATTACTCACCTCTCATCACAGGCTGGTTGCTGTACAATGAGTAAGGTTTACTGAGCAAAGTGCCTGGAACCTTTACTCACTCGCTCATCACAGGCTGCTTGCTGTACAAGGAGTAAGGTTTACTGAGCACAGTACCTGGGAAAACATTAGTCACCGCTCATCACACAGGCTGGTTGCTGTTAAAGGAGTTAGGTTTACTGAGCACAGTGCCTGGAACCTTTACTCACCGCCTCATCACAGGCTGGTTGCTGTAAAAGGAGAAAGTTTTACTGAGCACAGTACCTGGAAACATTAGTCACCCGCTCATCACAGGCTGGTTGCTGTAAAAGAAGGAAGGTTTACTGTGCACAGTGCCTGGAAACATTAGTCACCGCTCATCACAGGCTGGTTGCTGTACAAGGAGGAAGGTTACTGAGCACAGTGCCTGAAACCATTACTCACCGCTTATCACAGGCCGGTTGCTGTACAATGAGTAAGGTTTACTGAGCACAGTACCTGGAAACATTAGTCACCGCTCATCACAGGCTGGTTTCTGTACAAGGAGGAAGGTTTACTGAGCACAGTGCCTGGAACCTTTACTCACCGCTCATCGCAGTCTGCTTGCTGTACAAGGAGGAAGGTTTTACTGAGCACAGTACCTGGAACCTTTACCTCACCGCTCATCACAGGCTGGTTTCTGTAAAAGGAGGAATGTTTACTGAGCACAGTACCTGGAAACATTAGTCACCGCTCATCACAGGCTGGTTGCTGTAAAAGGAGGAAGGTTTACTGAGCACAGTGCCTGGAACCATTACTCACCGCTCATCACAGGCTGTTTGCTGTACAAGGAGGAAGGTTACTGAGCACAGTGCCTGGAACCTTTACTCACCGCTCATCACAGGCTGGTTTCTGTACAAGGAGGAAGGTTTACTGAGCACAGTACCTGGAACCTTTACTCACCGCTCATCACAGGCTGGTTGCTGTAAAAGGAGGAAGGTTTACTGAGCACAGTGCCTGGAACCTTTACTCACCGCTCATCACAGGCTGGTTGCTGTAAAAGGAGGAAGGTTTACTGAGCACAGTACCTGGAAACATTAGTCACCGCTCATCACAGGCTGGTTTCTGTACAAGGAGGAAGGTTTACTGAGCACAGTACCTGGAACTTTTACTCACCGCTCATCACAGGCTGGTTGCTGTAAAAGGAGGAAGGTTTACTGAGCACAGTACCTGGAAACATTAGTCACCAGCTCATCACAGGCTGGTTGCTGTAAAAGGAGGAAGGTTTACTGAGCACAGTGCCTGGAACCTTTACTCACCGCTCATCACAGGCTGTTTGCTGTAAAAGGAGGAAGGTTACTGAGCACAGTGCCTGGAACCTTTACTCACCGCTCATCACAGGCTGGTTTCTGTACAAGGAGGAAGGTTTACTGAGCACAGTACCTGGAACCTTTACTCACCGCTCATCACAGGCTGGTTGCTGTAAAAGGAGGAAGGTTACTGAGCACAGTGCCTGGAACCTTTACTCACCGCTCATCACAGGCTGGTTTCTGTACAAGGAGGAAGGTTTACTGAGCACAGTACCTGGAACCTTTACTCACCGCTCATCACAGGCTGGTTGCTGTAAAAGGAGGAAGGTTACCGAGCACAGTGCCTGGAACCTTTACTCACCGCTCATCACAGGCTGGTTGCTGTACAAGGAAGAAGGTTACTGAGCACAGTGCCTGAAACCATTACTCACCGCTCATCACAGGCTGGTTGCTGTACAAGGAGTAAGATTTACTGAGCACAGTACCTGGAAACATTACTCACCGCTCATCACAGGCTAGTTGCTGTACAAGGAGGAAGGTTACTAAACACAGTGCCTGAAACCATTACTCCACCGCTCATCACAGGCTGCTTGCTGTACAAGGAGTAAGGTTTACTGAGCACAGTACCTGGAAACATTAGTCACCGCTCATCACAGGCTGGTTGCTGTTAAAGGAGGAAGGTTTTACTGAGCAAAGTGCCTGGAACCTTTACTCACCGCTCATCACAGGCTGGTTGCTGTAAAAGGAGGAAGTTTTACTGAGCACAGTACCTGGAAACATTAGTCACCGCTCATCACAGGCTGGTTGCTGTAAAAGGAGGAAGGTTTACTGAGCACATTGCCTGGAAACATTAGTCACCGCTCATCACAGGCTGGTTGCTGTACAAGGAGGAAGGTTACTGAGCACAGTGCCTGAAACCATTACTCACCGCTTATCACAGGCCGGTTGCTGTAAAAAGGAGGAAGGTTTACTGAGCACAGTACCTGGAAACATTAGTCCACCCGCTCATCACAGGCTGTTGCTGTAAAAGGAGGAAGGTTTACTGAGCACAGTACCTGGAAACATTAATCACCGCTCATCACAGGCTGGTTGCTGTACAAGGAGGAAGGTTTACTGAGCACAGTGCCTGAAACCATTACTCACCGCTCATCACAGGCCGGTTGCTATACAATGAGTAAAGATTACTGAGCACAGTACCTGGAAACATTACTCACCTCTCATCACAGGCTGGTTGCTGTACAATGAGTAAGGTTTACTGAGCAAAGTGCCTGGAACCTTTACTCACCGCTCATCACAGGCTGCTCTTGCTGTACAAGGAGTAAGGTTTTTACTGAGCACAGTACCTGGAAACATTAGTCACCGCTCATCACAGGCTGGTTGCTGTTAAAGGAGTTAGGTTTACTGAGCACAGTAGCCTGGAACCTTTACTCACCGCTCATCACAGGCTGGTTGCTGTAAAAGGAGAAAGTTTTACTGAGCACAGTACCTGGAAACATTAGTCACCGCTCATCACAGGCTGGTTGCTGTAAAAGAAGGAAGGTTTACTGTGCACAGTGCCTGGAAACATTAGTCACCGCACATCACAGGCTGGTTGCTGTACAAGGAGGAAGGTTACTGAGCACAGTGCCTGAAACCATTACTCACCGCTTATCACAGGCCGGTTGCTGTACAATGAGTAAGGTTTACTGAGCACAAGTACCTGGAAACATTAGTCACCGCTCATCACAGGCTGGTTTCTGTACAAGGAGGAAGGTTTACTGAGCACAGTGCCTGGAACCTTTACTCACTCGCTCATCGCAGTCTGCTTGCTGTAAAAGGAGGAAGTGTTTACTGAGCACAGTACCTGGAAACATTAGTCACCGCTCATCACAGGCTGGTTGCTGTACAAAGGAGGAAGGTTTACTGAGCACAGTACTTGGAAACATTAATCACCGCTCATCACAGGCTGGTTGCTGTACAAGGAGGAAGGTTACTAAGCACAGTACCTGGAAACATCACTCACCGCTTATCACAGGCTGGTTGCTGTACAACGAGGAAGGTTATTGAGCACAGTGCCTGGAAACATTATTCACCGCTCATCACAGGCTGGTTGCTGTACAAGGAGGAAGGTTACTGAGCACAGTGCCTGAAACCATTACTCACCGCTCATCACAGGCCGGTTGCTATACAATGAGTAAAGATTATTGAGCACAGTACCTGGAAGCATTTAGTCACCGTTCATCACAGGCTGGTTGCTGTACAAGGAGGAAGGTTTACTGAGCACAGTACCTGGAAACATTAGTCACCGCTCATCACAGGCTGGTTGCTGTACAAAGGAGTAAGGTTTACTGAGCACAGTGCCTGGAAACATCAATCACCGCTAATCACAGGCTGGTTGCTTTACAAGGAGGAAGGTTTACTGAGCACAGTACCTGGAAACATCACTCACCTCTCATCACAGGCTGGTTGCTGTAAAAGGAGGAAGGTTTACTGAGCACAGTGCCTGGAAACATTAGTCACCGCTCATCACAGGCTAGTTGCTGTACAAGGAGGAAGGTTTACTGAGCACAGTACCTGGAAACATCACTCACCTCTCATCACAGGCTGGTTGCTGTACAAGGAGGAAGGTTTACTGAGCACAGTGCCTGGAAACATTACTCACCTCTCATCACAGGCTGGTTGCTGTACAAGGAGGAAGGTTACTGAGCACAGTGCCTGGAAACATTACTCACCGCTCATCACAGTCCGGTTGCTGTACTAGGAGGAAGTTTTACTGTGCACCGTGCTTGGAAACATTACTCACCGCTCATCACAGGCTGGTTTCTGTAAAAGGAGGAAATGAATCAAATTGCTTCCAGAAGCTCCGCTCTTTTATTACAAATATAACAAAGGGCAAAGAGTAATTAACGTTGTTGCTTTAATTACGCAATATAGTGAATATAATACTTGTTATTCAACTTTGAAACACTCGTATATCATATTATATTCTTTATATTTAAAATGTATGTATTTCTTTGAACCTAATGACAATTAATAATTCTCTTATTATATCATCACTTACTTTAATTATTTTTTGTAATTACTCATTTATTAAGAAATTTTCTTTGTGGCCGTATGCATTTATTTTATTAGAATATTATCATTTTACCATGGATCAAACGCAAAGTTTGTATTTATTGAAGTGTTACAGTTTAGGATAGCTGTTTTCAGTATGAGCGGATCTGTATTTCTATCATAACAAACAATAATGACACCTGTTTAATGATTGTGTTCTAGGAAGTACTTCAGTTTGGGATAACAGTTTTTAGTGTGACAGGATCTGTATTCCTGACAAATCGTCATACAATTCTTCTACTTGCAGTTTTAGAGAATTAACTAGACATATAGTAATATGTTGAATCACCCTACCTCTGTACACTGAACACTAATGAATTACACAATCTCAATGACTTGGGAACGTTAGCTATTGTTAACAATGTTTTAGTAGCCTACAGTAACATAACTATGTTATTTTATTAGTGAGACAAAGTGGTATAGTTTACCGGATTCTCACAAAACCGCGGGGTGATTACTCACAATCTAATTGACATCTTTTTACTTTAGGTCAATCTTAATCTCACTGCCTCATTTTCATGTATGTTATTTCAACCGCAGTTCGGTATTCATGCTATGAACATCCAGTACAAAAAACTCCCAACCAGAATAGATCGACAGTCAGAAAGCGACATTTGAGTATTCAGTCATTAACCACGTTAAACCTTTGCACGCCACTAATAAATCCATTAATTTTCCTATAACACCAAGACAAGGAAAAAAAATTGTATTTACATTCAAATCTAATTTTTATTATAACCAAATTATAAAAGATAAATGCAAAAAAGTATAGAAAAAAGGGAATTTAACTTAAAATTAGCATATTTATTAATAAAAAGTAAAAAAGATCTATTTAAAAAACTGTTTATTTTAAAGAATTTCAATTTCATTGTAAAATGTAATTAAATTGAAAAGCGAGACTGAAAACTCACGGGCACTCGTGACAACCATGAAAGCAACAATACACGCCACGGATATATTTGGTTATGGCTCTGTAGGTCACGAACAACTGAAAAGGCCATAAGCACGAAGCGTGCATTGGACATTTTGAAGGCCTTTTGTGAACTAAAAAACTCTCCAAGAGACATAATCTATAATATCGGATATAACTGTATTTGGCGTTTTGGTAAAAGTATGCCATTCTGATATATCCATCTATGGCGTGGGGAGGGTTAAAAGTCTCATAGAATTTCTCTCTCGTTATAGAGAGACGCTGATGAACTCATAGTTGATATCAAACCCAATACGTGTGCAAAATGTAACTCTACATGGACTATGGATGAGGTAGAGATTGATGATTCTGTACAAAGATCCTGAAGTTATTTTGAGATAGATTAACTCAAAACTTGGGAAAGTTTCTGCAATGGGAAGATTTTGTATTGAGCAAAATTGGCAAATTCTCGAGATAAATAATCGAAGAGACTAACCTAGAATCATAGGGTCCCATAATATTATCATCTTCTTAATCTTGTGTAGCTGGATTGAATTATGTTAGAACACAAAGGTTTTTGTTTTGTTTGTGCCTAAATGTTCTGTAATTCGCAAGTTATATCGGAGGAAGCAACAGAGGAAGTATGTTATTTTAGAAATACTGATAAATCTTATCATTTAAATTATAGAAATTACAAGAATTTACAAATATTTCATGGCCTCAAAAGGGATTTTTAAGCTAGGCTAAACTTAGCAACACATTAAAAGCCATCAAACCTTAAGTTTTAAATCAGAAGAAGCACGGTTTTAGAATCAAGCAATTATATTTGTAAATATTCCTATATCTATTATCACAAATAACGCATATAACTGTTTTAGCTGTGAAAAATATAATTTTGTGTTACTCCTAAACTATTCTATTTAAAAATTAAAACAGAAAGCTATTGATTTAATGAGAAATACATAGTAAAACTGCTGTAATATAAGTGTAATAACAGAGTTTCTTTCATTAATCATGTTAGACACAATATCTGTTATTTCCCTTTGCTACGCGAGGAGAATGGAACCAATCTCACACCGGAGATAGTACAGCAGGATAACATAGAGTGTCAGGCTGTGTGCTGGCGCTCTATCTCTGACATCTTCTCGTTTTTTTATAGAACTAACTAAAGTTGATGTATTACAAAAGAGAATGGAACCAATCTCACACCGGAGATAGTACAGCAGGATAACATAGAGTGTCAGGCTGTGTGCTGGCGCTCTATCTCTGACATCTTCTCGTTTTTTTTTATAGAACTAACTAAAGTTGATGTATTACAAAAGAGAATGGAACCAATCTCACACCGGAGATAGTACAGCAGGATAACATAGAGTGTCAGGTTGTGTGCTGTCGCTCTATCTCCGACATCTTCTCGTCCTTTTATACGACTAACTAAAGTTGATGGATCGCAGTGTACAAATGAAATGCATTTTATCGTTTTGTATAATATGTACCTCTTTGTCCCTAAAATTACTTCGCCTGATATGTTAACGTAAAATATAACATTGCTTCCTATTAAACATGAATCCAAAAAAAGGTTAACTTGTGGATTATTTACACTTTCCAGCTGAACCTAAACTGCACAATGAATGCTGAAATTTTAGATATATAACTCTATGGATGTCTAGGACCAACACACACCTAACAGCAATTATATATTATTAAATAGTAAGGGACAGCAAGCTATCCTTCGGCCGCAAAAGCCACCATAACTGTTGGAGCCCGTTTCCTTGCAAACGCCCCTTATTGATATCATCAGTTCAACCTGTCTTTCTGTATGGAGCTGAGGTCTGGGCCCACGTCGTGGAGAATCATGATTACAGAACCAGCGCCGAGGAGCCCTGCGGGTCACACCAGTTTGCCGCACGGTTTCCGAATCAGCAATGATGGTGATCGTTGGTGTCTTTCCCATCTACCATCTTGCGGTAGAGCGGCAGACGGTCTACCACCGCAGGACCGATGTGGACTGATAAACTGCTGCCAAAGAAAGAGCGCAACCACAGCTTTGACTGTTGGCAACGAGATTGGGAAACCGATTTGAGAGGACGTTGGACCTTCAGAATCATCCCGGACATTCGACCATGGGTGGAACGGCTGCACGGTGAGGTTAACTACTTCGACACACAGTTTACCTCCGGATTTCGGTATTTTCGGGCCTATTTGTTCAACGTAGGAAAATTCGCCAGCTTGGCCTGTCTGTTCTGTCCTGACATTGCAGACACAACGCAGCACACTTTTTTCGAATGCGACAGGTGGCGTGTGCGGCGGGTTTTTTCTTTTTGCTGAGATCGGCTCGTGGTCACTCCCGAGGACATCGTTGGAGCTATACTCCAAGGAGAGGACACCTGGAACCGTGTGCAGCACTATGTCCAGTCTGTACATCGGGGGAAAAAGGTCGACCTCGATCGGCCATAGCTCTCTGATTCCCCCGACGAGGAAAGCCCTAGTAGCGTAACTTCACAGGCCTAGTCCGAAGTAATGTGATAAACATTTCCAGACTAGTGTCCTTGGTGATGAGGAGGGTTTTTAGCCGGTAGTCCGTGGGACAAAGAGTCTGCGGGCATTGAGCACTGTAATGGAGACATAAAACCTCTCTGTGCGCGCGCACAAAAAAATATAGAATTTTAACTTCCTTAAAAAAAAATTAAAAACTACTTTCAACAGAGCCTGAGATTCTAAGAACCAAAAGACCAGACTATACTACATACTTGATTCAATTATTCCGTCGTTGATTAATTTAATCAGATATTAATTATTATATTTGGCATGTTTATACATTTAACTACTGATGATGCGATCAAATTACAGGCTTAATTAATATGAGCTTCTCACTTCAAAGAGTCACTACATGTGTCCCTATATGCTTAACAACATGTGTTTCTTCTATCAGTTCATATTGAAAATGTATAGATGGAAAATGTGGATGATAAATATGGATGAATACCCATTCTACGTGTGGTATGCTGTTCCCAATTAGATTACTCATAAATTCAATGTCAGGTACTTTTTCAGAAAATAATATATGGCAATATCATCTGTGTACATTGTTAATTTATCCACAGTTAATTAATTTAGGCAAGCTGTTTACAAAAAAGTTATAAATAATAGGTCCAATCAATGATCCCTGAGGCACTCCATAAGAGATTTGCAGGCAGTCTGGGCGTTTTTTAAAGCATTATTATTTTATTTTATTTATTTATTTATACGGCATTACACCATGTACAAGAAAATGTTAAATTCCGATTCACATACAAGAAGAGTTAATAATTATCCTTATAATACAGTTACAAACAAGCATGAATATATTCAAAAGTTAACAAGCAAACCAATAAATACACCAACTATTGGGAACAAATTACAAAATTATGGCAATAATCACAGCAACGTTTTTTATGGGTGTGGTGGCGCTGTGGAGGGTTGTGCGTCGTGTGTGTATTATATTGTATGCGTGATAATTAAATTATAACCTGCTGTAGAATTATGAAGTTTCGACAAGTAATAAATGTATCTTTTAATATATAATAACAAGCAATTAAATACTCATTTATAATATTTACAAGCAAGTAACAAAACAGGTAACAAGCAATCAAAATTATTAAAAACTTCTTGTTTCAGTATAATCCGATGGCCAGAATGTGTTGGTAAGGAATCACTCATGCACTTAAATTTTTAGTCATCTCACTGATATGTGACTCCCCTCTAAAGCCGTCACAATCCACTCATCACTAACTCCCTATCATTTGCTCAGAGTAGAAGGCCGCACGGCTTGGCTACGGGAAAATCGAGCCACACCAGGAGTAGAAATAGTCCACAGTCCACCTAACCTCATTCGCCGAGTTGAAAAAAAGGCGTGGGAGAGTACTGCGTTGCTGGTTATATACGTAGATGTATGATGCCTCTCTCATACTAATCCGGGGATCGTTGTACGACAGGAATGTGAAAAGGAAGATCCTGTATCTGCTCAGGGCAGCCCACAACACCATTGATCAACTTCATGAGGAGATCTGAGTCTTGATCCTTTGCGAATGTCATGAAGCGGAAGTGAGGACTTCAGTAGTGGTATAGGGACTTCAATATGTAGTTGTATTTCTCATTCGGCAGCCAACTAACATCTGATGTATCGGTCCTGGACTCTCTCAAAATTTCTCGATATGAGAGTAGATGATACGGAGCCCCACACAGAAGAGTTGTTTACTTCCAGGAGCGGGACGCACTAGTGTCTTATACAAGGTTACTAGAGCAATCAACATGCAAGCCCCCTAGAGAAACGAAAGACGAAGCCAAGCGTGGAGTTGGCTCTCATGCAAATAGAAAACCGCCACATGCTCATCGGGGATGGAGAGTTGAAAAGTAAGTTAAGGCACCAAGTCCTTTATCTTCCAGACTCTCATGGAGAATTCGCTCTGCCAAGGTATTTAGTCATGAAAAAAGTGGATTCCGAGATATGGGTAAAAGGTCATAACTGAACATTGAGATACGTTCAGGGTCCATAGATTTTTAAAGACAACTCCAGTGCACTCCACTGCCCTTAATGACGACCTGCGACGGTTCCTCATCATCGGCCGAGGATGTATTCAGAAATGCTTCTACCGACTTCAGCAATTATAATGATGTTGGGCGGTCAGGGCAGCCAACTATAATGTCTGTTGAGGTAGAGGTGTTTTAGGGTTAAAGAGATGGGGGCGTGGTGGGGGAGCGTGGGCAGTTGTGGGTGTGTGGGAGGAGGAGGGGAGGAAGGTGGGGCGGTCGGGGGGCGGGGGGGTGTGGGGGGGGGGAGAGGGTTGGGATTAGATTGGGCAATGCGGACGAGGAGAGGGGGGGGGGGCGTGGGTGGTGGGGGGGGTGGGCGAGGGGGCAGGGGAGTGTGGGAGGGGGGAATAGAGAGGCACGATGAAGTGGTGGGGTTGGAGCATACGGAGTGGGGGGCAGTGGGGGGGGGGGGGGTTATGCTGAAATGTGAGGGGAGGGGGGGGTGGAAGGGGGTGCGGGGTAGGGGGGGTGGGGGAACCGGGGATGGGTGGGAGGGCGGGGGTCGGGACAATGGGGGGGGGGGAGCGTATCGATAGATGAGGGGGGCTGCTGGGAAGGAGGAAGGGGGAGAGGGGGACACGTGATGCCGGGGGGGGGAAAGCGCACAGGGAAGGGGGTTGAGGCCAGCGGTCTGGGAGGTAAATGAACGCGAGGGATGGATGGGGGGAGGTGATAAAATGAGGCGTGTGATTATGTGGGTTGTGTTGTATTATTTTTTACCAATTCTTTTTTTTTTATCTTTCTTCTTTCTTTGTTTTTTTTTTTTTTGTTTTCTTTGTCCGTGTTCCTCAAGTGTCTTTCCTTTTTTTCCTTCCCAGATGTGACCCTTTGAGGATCTCCTGTACTCAGCACTAATGGGGGTGAGAAATTAGCAGTTACCACACCTCACACTCAGCGTTCGGACCCCGAAGATAGGATTGGAAGAATTTCAGGAGGAGAACCTGGAGCATTCCTAGAGTGTCCTAATTTAGACCATCGGTCATGTTTGTTGAACTTACAGGTCGAAGGCACGGGGGCGGCCGTTTGCGAAATCCAGATAAATGCTGTCCACCTGCGACCTTCTTGCGAATGTGAAGTAATGTAGTGTTGAATAATATGTGAGGTTATTGGTTGTGGATCTACGGGAGCGAAAGGGCTATGCTACTGCGGCACTAATAGGTGTTTAAGCTCAAATTCAAGTCCATCTAACACCAGACTCTCAAAAAACTTTCGGACAATGTGTTTAAAATAACAATCGGTCTGTAGTTCGATGCAAGGGTATATGGCTGATTTGAATATGGGAATATGTTAATCCTGTCTTTAAGCAGTCTGGAAAAATTTTCCTTTAGAGAAGGAAGATGTTGAAATAAATACATAAATGAGGAGAAATCACCACACTGCTACATTTATGCACCGATAGAGGAATGGATAGGGACCTTGGTCCTTTGTTTGGATTCTAGCTGGCCTAAGCTTACGCTCAATGGCCTCCAACTGAAAAGGCACCAGGTTCGTTAAGACTTTGAACTCACGTGGGTTGGTTGACAGGAGATACATCCGTGAGTTTTACTAAAAATAGTAGCGAAATGTAGCTGGCAAAAACACGCAAATTTCTTCAGGATCTTTCCGCAAAACGATTCCTCATGACGAATCTCTTGGGTATGTTCGATGTTTCTCTGTTGACTGACATAGCTCCAAAAAACTTTTAGGGTTTGTTGACACTGATTGATGGATGCGATCCAGGAGGCTTACCGACGGTCATTGAGAAACAAGAACAGTTCATTGGGCTCTAAGTCGCTGGGGGAAGATCGCGTCGTGTAGTAGGATCAGAAGTTTCCTTGAAACGATTTGTGAGATAGCTTTCTTCTGAATAATCAGTTTTTTCAAATTCAGTGGTAAACCAATGAGGAAATGAGGTTGTGCATATTTTCATTCATACATTGTTCTCTCTGAGAGAGATTCGATAGAAGCTCTGTCTTCTCACAGCTCCGACTCTCCGAGGTGGCATCTACTTCTTCTAAGATGACATTTCAAATAGTGCCCACTATCCCTCATCATAGGATCTCGACGGAAGGAGGCTCCTATCCCCAAAATGACCTATCCTGAATATGCTGTCACTCCGGAAGCAAGGTAAAACAATATTATAGGGCTAAGTGCAATGAGAGGCTTCTCAGCTTTTGGTCCTAATTGAACAAAAAAGCGAATGCGGTGAACATTTACCAATAGTTACAATGACTAAGTTCGTTAGCCACAGCCATTCATAAAACAATTCAAGATCAATGCTATTAGGTAAATGAAGTTTGAAAAATTAAGTAATTTTAAATAATATAGGGAAGTTATATCAACAATATTATAACTTAAGGCTACTGCTATAATTACAACAACATCAAATTATTTTAATTAGATTTTAGCACTTTATTCAAATCTACACGAGATATGCATTGGCATTACGCTTCCCAACTGAAAAAGTAGGCCTGAGCATTCAAATAGTATTTCAAAATTACTTTTTTTTAGTGCAGTGTATAATATTTTATAGCTTAGAGTTTTAGTACCTTAAATTAGGTGTCTTCACAAAAATTCGTGATAAAACGAAATAAAATGATAAATATTTATACACAAGAACATTTCAAGTTGTAGAACATTAAACTGGAGATTGAATTTAATAATATAAAACATAACGAAAGAAAATTAAATTATTTTGTTAAGCAGTCCCCTTAAGTACTTTATTTTTGGAAAAAAAAAAATGTAATAATTGTATAGTGATAACGAATAAAACTATGTAAATTGTTTACCATAATGGTAAACAATGAGAATTCGTGTAATGGTAAATACACCATAGGTACAATGACAACATATTTGTAGTAGCAGTAGATATTGATTAGCAATCATGCGGGTTGTTGTTTACATACAGGTAGTTCCAGGTACCTAATTATTTTCATGTGTGCAGCGAGAAGTTCCTCTATCTAAAATTAAATTAAGAGTTATATTTGGTATATTTGTAAAATTGGACTTTGTGCAGCACGTATCAGTTTTATTTGATCTTAAAATGTGCACACAAAAAAACTGAAATAGTAATATTTTTCACAATTTAACATTTTAACCAAGGATTAGTGGTGTATCCCTGTCTAATTGCGTATATTAAATAAAAAAGTACAATCGTTACTTACTGAGTATTCTGTAGGATGACTAAGTAATGAGCAGGTTAGGTGGTTACATAAAATAAATAGGTTATTAGTGGTTACATATTTTAAATAATTTGTTGGAACCGACTGCATAAGGGTACTCTGGTTTTTAATGCCAGATCAAAATTAGACCGGTTTTGTTCCTGTAAACTCCATAAGAATAATAACATATAGGCCAAAACATACCAACGGGCAGCGAGGAGTTAGCGAGGAGTTAACTACTATGTACAGATAATTGTTGCTCATGTAAAGCAATTAGGAAACATATAGGCCTACAACATACCAACGGGCAGCGAGGAGTTAACTACTATGTACAAATAATTGTTGCTCATGTAAAGCAATTAGGAAACATATAGGCCTACAACATACCAACGGGCAGCGAGGAGTTAACTACTATGTACAGATAATTGTTGCTCATGTAAAGCAATTAGGAAACATATAGGCCTACAACATACCAACGGGCAGCGAGGAGTTAACTACTATGTACAGATAATTGTTGCTCATGTAAAGCAATTAGGAAACATATAGGCCTACAACATACCAACGGGCAGCGAGGAGTTAACTACTATGTACAGATAATTGTTGCTCATGTAAAGCAATTAGGAAACATATAGGCCTACAACATACCAACGGGCAGCGAGGAGTTAACTACTATGTACAGATAATTGTTGCTCATGTAAAGCAATTAGGAAACATATAGGCCTACAACATACCAACGGGCAGCGAGGAGTTAACTACTATGTACAGATAATTGTTGCTCATGTAAAGCAATTAGGAAACATATAGGCCTACAACATACCAACGGGCAGCGAGGAGTTAACTACTATGTACAGATAATTGTTGCTCATGTAAAGCAATTAGGAAACATATAGGCCTACAACATACCAACGGGCAGCGAGGAGTTAACTACTATGTACAGATAATTGTTGCTCATGTAAAGCAATTAGGAAACATATAGGCCTACAACATACCAACGGGCAGCGAGGAGTTAACTACTATGTACAGATAATTGTTGCTCATGTAAAGCAATTAGGAAACATATAGGCCTACAACATACCAACGGGCAGCGAGGAGTTAACTACTATGTACAGAGAATTGTTGCTCATGTAAAGCAATTAGGAAACATATAGGCCTACAACATACCAACGGGCAGCGAGGAGTTAACTACTATGTACAGAGAATTGTTGCTCATGTAAAGCAATTAGGAAACATATAGGCCTACAACATACCAACGGGCAGCGAGGAGTTAACTACTATGTACAGAGAATTGTTGCTCATGTAAAGTAATTAGGAAACAAATGATAATCAATGGTATCTCGAGTTGTTCATGTTTCATAAACTAATTATTTCCAACGGGCAGCATATGTGAGTTATAGGTTGAGCATTGGAAAAGGATTGGATTGGTTGGATACTGAATTTCCATCTTTCATCTTTCTGCATGATAGACTGTATGAAACACAAACTGAACTACAGACTTCAAAATTTGCGTTAAAACTTCATTTCTATGTATGCAACATTAAGTTCGATGATAATTCTTTAGTGAACATTTTAACATTGGTGTTATGAGTAGACATTTTGGAAACGAGAAAATCGAAGAATAAATAAGTTGAATATTATTATTTTTTAAACTAAATTATGCACGAGTAGATTATGTTTGAAATGGTGAAAGTTTAAACTGTAATAGTCTTTTTACTACTGTTATAATAGCTCTTTTTTTTAAACCAATAGATTTATTTTACCTATGGTTTTATACTATAATATATGTATTATGTAATGTAAAATTAAATAGGTCATATGCAATATGTATTATTTCAATTAAAAATTATACATAAATAAATGTGTTCTATGTTTGAAATTTGTTTTTGGCGACAGAAGGATTGTAAAGGAAACAGGCTTTCCGGAGATTTTCGTTCAGTGATACAATACAATCAGTAACACTACGTTTCGAGATCTGCAATCTGATCTCTTCTTCAGGTAAATGACTAAACGAATGCATGACTAAAATCTAGGGTAAAGTAAACAAAACATACCAGAGTTGCACGCATAAGTCAGGAACCACTAACAGCCATGTTGTGTGTCTATTCCATGCACACTAACCCTAAAACATGCACTTAATAAAAACCGGACTACAAACTACAGTTTACAATAAGTCTGCACTTACCGGCCAACCACATAGAACTGATCACAGGCCATTACTAAATGGTGACGAACAGGGCAGAATAGATGGCGGCAAAAAGGACGGGCTTTTTTCATTGGTTCATGTTAGATGAACTCCTTAAAACCATACTGTGACTCCGCATTGGTTATTACAAATATCTAATCTGTTTGATACTTTAGGTTTTATTGTTAATTCATTTTTCAGAATTGGCAACCAAAGAAGCCTAATTTTAACTGATGATAATCGATTGGTTTGCCAATTTAATGTGTTCTGTCTAAGGCTGTTTGAAGAGAAAATTGTCTATGAAAAGTACAACAGGAAGTATACAAATTCAAACTTTATAAAATGATAATTTTACCTCTTTTAATTGAAAAATTATAAAGTGTAAGGTATGTGTGTATGTTGTTTATTTTCAAAACACACACACACACACACGCGCGCACACACAACACAAATTTAATCATTATATCCTAAATGATGTCATGTATCATTATATATACAAAAATGTAAACTAAAATACCACAAACTAAGGATTTTATCTCTTTCTTATTTACTTGCGTTCAAGGGCAATACTGTTATATTTCAATTATATAAAAGCATAGACGTAAACGTTAAGAAGCTTAACTGTGACAGAACCTTATATTACGAACATTACTTTTGGAATATTACTTTATCCAATGAGGAAAGTTTGTGCTTGGCCAAAGTTTTATAATTTGATGTAAACATTTAAGTTTTTTTACCAATTGGTGTTTAGACAGTCGCTCAGTGGAACCTAATTTCTGTTGTTTTCTGTTTAGTGACCAATGTTCAAGTTGATACACTGCAAAGTTTATATGAAGGATACGAATGAAAAGTATGTGCTATCCATAAATATGATAGGTTTAATTTCCAATCGCACTACAAGTTATGAGTGTCTGAATATATCTGATTAGTTAAAATTTATTGCTTGTGTATCTTTTTTAGTTGGGTTTCTTTGCATTTGAGTCTAAGGAACATGTAAATATTGAAGTATTTTAAAACGAACGACCCTTTATCAATGACTCTTCTTATCGTGATTCAAACCCTTATGATGCGTAAAGTACTAATTCTGAAGACATAACACAAGGATATCTGTAGTTGTCGTTCTTGGCAAAACAGAATTTTATTTGATAGAGAATATCTACTCTAAGGATGCTGGGGGATGTCATTTTTCTTTATTCATATACTAGCGGGCCCGGCGCGCTTTGGCTGCGCATTTCAATAATTTTTTGCAAAAGTTGCCCGCGGCTTTCGCACGCAATTTCCCGTTGAAAACAGTACACTATATTCACTTAACTTTTTTCTATCACATTCTAAACATTGCTGAGATAATTGATAGTCGTTCCATCGTGAGCCTCTTGGGCGTATTATGAAGGTATGTACCATATTCCTGCCTCTATCTAGCTGTTACCCACGGCTTCGCACGCAAATCTTAAGAACCGAAGTCCTTATATTACTTAGTAAATTTTTTTTACTATAATAAATTTTAGATTAAATTAGTTATATCTCCGATGCCACGATTGAGCTTGCTTTGTTGTCTCGATCGAGAGAATATGTACACACGGAGTTTTGAGAACCATACTTCTGTCAAAAAAAAACAACTAAGGGTTGATTTTATAACATTCTTTATATTTGTAGCCAAACGTAAGATAGATAGTAATTATGATATCTGCATTGCTCTTCTGATCAAGCATGAGCATGGTTTATATTAAATAAATATTGCAGTTAAAGGTGAATTTTTACGTCAAATTTGAATTGTATTATCTGGATAGTAAAGTCTATGTTTAACAGTGATTGCAGAAGAAACAGTTTAAACAAAATTTGTCGTTTCTCTTAAGCTTACTCTATGCTTTAAAACTATAAGTGTAATATATGTTTACAAAGAACAGCTGATTAAAAATTTGAAAAGACGTTTAACATATGTTTGCTGCAATGCATTTCTTATGGGTATTTCTGTAACCAGTGGGGCGGAATCCTGAATCGGGAAAGGGATGGGCATAGCTTTATAAACCTTCTCCGTGGAAAAATACATATACGTACAAATTTTCATCATGATCGGTCCAATAGTTCACGATTCCATAAAGGACAAACATACAAACATTCATTTTTATATATATAGATGACTTAAATAAATTATACTTGTTACTTGCATTATTCAAATTTAATAAATAAAAAGTAATTATTAATAGGTTTTATTAACACAATAAGTTTGTATACATAAAGGAGACAGTTATTGCCATTTCGTTATTCCCAAAGACAGTAATTCATGTACATACTGTAAACGTTACAGTTTTCTATCTTCAACAGTTTTTATATTAGTGCCTTATTACAAATTATTGCCTAAATTTCCAAATTGAAATTCATCTAATGTCAGGTTATTGTTGAATATTTGTAATTGTTTCTGCGCCAGGAAACTTACCTTAGACCCATGGATCTAATATAAAATACAATATCCAAACCCAAATCAATTATTAGGGAATATAAAAAGTCCGTCCTGGAATAGCGAAACAAGACAGTGCAGATATTGGTAGTTGAAATATTATAATGAATGAATTCGCTGATGCTAGGGGACATCTAACCGTTTATGTCATAGTTGAGAGTGACGTAATGACTCTTAAAATATCACAATTGGTTATATGTCATCACTTGGTTGACACTTCAGACTAGGTGTCACGCACACATGGGTTCCCGTCTTGCAATGACAACTACTTGACATATTTTACGTTCACAATTCATAAAAAATTATAATACTCGTTCGCAACAAGAACTATTATTAGTCTATGCTGTATTAGTCAAATACGTGAATTATTTAATAATTGAAATAGTTTATTTATTTATTTCTATGTTCAATATAACATTAATTTACGTTTATATGTATTAGTAATCTTACAATACATATTCTATCTTCCTTAGTTCGAAGCTAGGGTCCAAATGTAAAATAATTAAAGTACGCACTTTCGTAAAGTTAAGTTAAAGTAAATTTAAGTCACGAAATAAAGATAGAACTAACAAAATAAATAGTAAAAATTAATAATAGGCCTGATATAAAGTTAGTTAAAGCTGATACAGGAGGAGTAATTAACTAATAATTTAATTAAATAACATGAATTTGACATTCGAATTATAAATATCTATTAATAACGTATTTCAAAATATTTAGCAACAAAACCCTAAAATCAAATTATACAAGATATCAGATATAACAAAAAAAAAAAAAAAATATTTCAGCAAAAATCGATAACGAAGATACTTATAAATGAAAGTTAGTAAACTAGGTTGCAGGGAGCAACATAAATTACCGTCATAAATTAATGACATTCGCAGATGTGTCGTAGTAACTTTCGTTGTTAATAAGGTTTAAAGTATAAATTACGCATTATATCACTGCATGTACTATACTGGCGGCGGAAGGGACAATATACAAGAAACGAGAGAATCTAATGACATCCGCAGATGTGTCGTAATGAGATCCGTTGTTAATAAGGTTCATAGTATAAATTACGCATTATATCACTACACTATATATCACTTTTAATTGGTGGTGCCTTTAAAGGGCCACAGTATCATATGTTGTCAGTGGTCCTGTGATGTCCTCACTGTGATCAGCGCTTGTACTGCGAGTGGTGGTGCACTCGGAGGACCACTTATGGTATTTTGGTGTGGCTGTGATTGTTGCGGAGTTGTTATTCAATGTTATGGCTAGGTAGTGTAATGGTCTGTTGTTGTATGTTGCATAGTTTATTTTCTTGTTAATGCTTATAGGTAATTTACGTAGTTGTTATGGTTTTTTACTATATTTCTTGTATTATTTTGGTTTATTGTTATTGTTATTGCATAGTTATTGTTATTGTATCACATTTTTATTGTTATAGTATTGTTATTGTTCTCATATTGATATTCTTCTTGAATTGATACAGATTTTTAATAAGCTGGATTCGGTTGGACGTGGATGTGTTTTGTGCACGGCTGCTATGCATGATTAATGCTATTGATTATTGTGGAATTTTTCCACTATTTCTTTGTAATGATTAAAATATATTTATGTTATTGGTTCTTAGATTTGTATTATACATATATGTGTGTATTTACATATATTTATATTATCTATATTATGATTATTGTTATTTATATTACTTATCGTACTGTCATGGGTTGTATACGTTGTCTCTTTTATTTTTACTTGGATATCTCTTGTGCACGATGGACTCTTCTTTGATTAATGTTATTGCCTGCTGCCATCTGTGTAATAGCTATTATATAAATTTGTTTTTCTTCAAACTTTGATTGCTTATTGTTATGTAGTTGCATGTAATGGGTTTCCGTTAAATAAATAAATAAATACAAATACCGTTCTGGAGGAGGAAGTGACAAACATACAGGAAACGAGAGAATCTAATGACATCCGCAGATGTGTCGTAATGAGATCCGTTGTTAATAAGGTTAATAGTACAGTATACATTACGCAGTATATCACCGCAGATACGGTACTGGAGGAGGAAGTGACAAACATACAGGAAATGAGAGAATCTAATGACATCCGCAGATGTGTCGTAATGAGATCCGTTGTTAATAAGGTTAATAGTACAGTATACATTACGCAGTATATCACCGCAGATACGGTACTGGAGGCGGAAGGGACAAACATACAGGAAACGAGAGAATCTAATGACATCCGCAGATGTGTCGTAATGAGATCCGTTGTTAATAAGGTTAATAGTACAGTATACATTACGCAGTATATCACCGCAGATACGGTACTGGAGGCGGAAGGGACAAACATGCAGGAAACGAGAGAATCTAATGACATCCGCAGATGTGTCGTAATGAGATCCGTTGTTAATAAGGTTTAGAGTGTAGGTATTTCAGTATATCACTGTAGATAATACTGTACTGGCGGCGGTACGGACGGCGAAAATTAGAAGTTTAGAGCATTAGACCAAACGAAAATACAGTAGTTAAGGCATGCTCATTACTTTATTAGATGTGTTTGTGTTGAATTATATTTTTAATCTTTAAATATTGATTTAGATTTTGCTTATTAAAAATGTGTTTCATATAAAAAGTACAAATATTGTACCTGCATTTGTAGTAGGGTCTAAGAATCTAACAGTAATTTTATTCACTTTACTGTTGTTTCCTATTTAATTTAAAAATACATAGATTTAAGCAAATATCAACAACAACAACAACAGCAACACAACAACAAACAACAATTGAACAATTGATAAATGGTATTTGGCGGTGCAAATTATCTATCGTTATATTTTTTACTAAATTTGTAAATTAAGTATGTATTTGCATTTTGCTATATCTTACTCTTGTACCTGTGATACGTACTTAGAAGTTAGTCAATATTAATTATTTGTTTCAAACATTTCTTATATGATGGTAAAAATGTGTCATACGTTAAAATAATGGTGACAAAGAAGCTTGCAGTGTTGCTAATTTCGTAACCTGATATTCTTATTATTATTACTATATCTTACAGCCTTACGGTGACAAGGACCATAATGAGTACAGTCCCCTTATATAGTGGCGATCTGCTACCATTGAATGGTCTAGAGGCTCCTTGACAATGCATAACTCATTTTCCAGTCCTCTATTTCAATGTCAAACTTATATCTGGTTATTGGTATGGTAGAATTCAATTTTCACAAAGTTTGATATATTGTACTTTAATCTCTATAACTCTTTCTTTAAAAGTTAGGTAAAATCGTATATAATGAAATTAATAAATGGGTTCCAACACATTGTTACAAAAAGTTATTCAACGAATAAATCAAACTGAAACTTAAAATAAAACATAGTATATAAAAGACGTTCTGAAAAATCCTGAAATGTCATAACATTATTAATCTACAGCGGAAGAATATATTTTAAATCCAAATGTATTCAGAATGAATTGTTACATTACTGATTGTATCGTCATTATGGCGATACAATAAAAAAAATTGGGCAGAGTGTTTATTTGAATCGTCTAACGTAAAGTCACTTCTTCATGCACCAGTCCTGAAATGTATTCACCGAGTAGGTCTACTAGTATTTAATTATTTTGTCGTATTCATGTCGTGTGTTTGTGTTGATTTGATTCAATAACGATTTAACTCAAATAATGCATGTTGCATGTTTATGTAATGTTCTTATCCTTTAAATACTTTATTTATAATGAAAAACATTAGCTAAGTTAAGCTTAGACTGTATGGCAAGGTATGTATTAGGTTATAATGTTTTAATTTGACTCCAAATTGAATTTCAAACATTTTTTGCATACACACTAAATATTAGATATTTTCTTACACATATACGTTTAAAAATTTTTTACATTGATGGCTTTTCATTTTTTCACTAAAATTTGAAAGGCACTTTATACAACGATATCCGTTAATGCTTAAGCAAGCAGGAATCCCAGGACGCATGTGTAGGAATAAGCTTATACATTATGTTCATGAAAAATAATGAGTTACAAATAATATAATTTTTAACGTATTAAAACGTATTGATAGCATGAAGCTTAAATTTATAAATGAATTACTACAGACATTTCATTCTTTTAATAATAAACATTTATAATAAACGTAGAAAGTATATATGTCTATGAAATTATTTACATGTCTGTGATTAAGCGGTTAGGATTAATTCGAAATATTGTCATTTAAACAGGGATATGGATTTAAATATTTTTTACAAGTATAAAATAGCAGTGAAAAAACGAGTAAGTTATGAAAATTGTAATAATCAACGCGTTGCAATCAAACTTGTTACGATTGTGTTTGATTTGTCCTAAACGAGTTCGTAATTCCATCTAATTAACATTTCAATGTGGTGGCTTTTGCCTTAATTTCATAAAATTAAATATGGATATTCACAATTTAGGCTGTTCAATTTATTTAATCTCATTGCTTATACGAACTTTTTTTACGATCATAAAGTTATCTAATAAAAACAGTATTTCCAATAAATGTAAATATTTTGCAAACTACTTGTAATGAATTATTCTTCTAACTAATATAAATCAGTTCTGACCCTTCATTGTTCTAAATAATATGTATTTATGTACTAAATTTTAACGGGAAATGACATTAAAAGTGTTATAAAATAAATTTTAAACCAAATAATGCATCTTCAATGTAATATTCAAAGATTACAGACGTATGTTAATATTCTTTATTTTAAACTTTATTCCTACTATGCCATAATGAATATTTGCATTACTGTGCACCTATATACGAGTAGTATTAATTTCTAATAGTTATAAAGGATTGATATGGTCATATAAGACCTTTTAGATTTCAGGATTTTCATTGTTTATGATCACTATCATTAACATTGTTATTTTAGAAATTTAAAATAATTATGCTCTGGCTTTTTAACTTGTTTTATTAAAGGGAATTAGGTGTATTAGTTTAGTTATTATTCTTTTTCTATCGGCCTATTTTTATATTGTAATCTATAGCAGACGCTAATTTTGTTTAGAAATCTACAAATCCTCCTGCAGGCGCTGCTTGAACTTTTAGTTTTAAAATTTTAAAGAAAAGGAATTAGATTAGCTTGAATAATAAATAAAAATAGTGGGTTCATTAACAAATAAGAAAAAAATTAGTCAATCAATTATTACTATTAAATTATAGTAGTTAAAGATGATGGGTACGATAATTGCAAAAAAGCAATTATGTAAACAATGGAACTAACGCGTTGGTTGTAAATGTTTTGTTAGTTACTAATACATTAGTAGAGTAATTTATTTTGATAAAATAGTCGAGTTAACGTGAAAAGCTTTAAGATTTTCACTGCGATATCAAATATCTAGAAAAGAATTAACCAAACTATAGTTCCGTCAAAAATTGTACAACGTCCATGTTTTATATAGCAAAAAATAAATATTGTATATTAAAAATTAGTTTCAGAAACTCATGAGTGTAGTTATTTACTTCAGACAAATTAAACTCTTTTTTTTCGAGCAAAGATTGGTAAACCGAATATCAATGAGTGCTAAATTATTATGGTCTAAGTCTTCAAAAAGAATCTCCAAAATATGTGGATTAATATTTTCCGTAACTTCAGATTTTGTCTTGATATTATGGTTTCAAGTCTAGTTTCATTAATCTGTAACACATAACTTTAAAAAAATCTAAAAATAAAATATGAAATGAAGTAAAAAAATAAAATTAAAGGATGTAACCCACTCTTGGATGGTCATATCAGAATGGTCACAGTTTTGAAACGCTGCAAATTGAAACATAAGCTACACATTTGATGCATGGAAATGGCCCTTACATCTGTGGATAGAATAAAATATTGAAAATGAAACTCGGAAACTTTAAAACAGCCATATTGTAATACAGGAAAATGTTATCTTTGAATTATATATGATATTATAGTACATAAATAGGCATATGATGAATTTAGTAAGCAAATCCCGAAATACACACTCCGATAGATACTCTAAATTCATAAATGGTTTGAATCTAGTTTTTTACCTTCACAAAATATCAAACGTATAAATCCATGCCAGAGTTCTGAAAGCCGCTAAGTGAAAACATTACAATGGGTAAACAAAACAAACAGTGCATATGCAATAGCCGGTAATCCAGCCACGTATATACCAATAGCGTAGTGGATTAATTAAATTTTGTTTTTTACTTCATGAAATATCATTGCGTTTCGTTAAAAATGTTTTTTATGTTGTTTATAGTTACAGAAACGTCAGCTTTATATTTTATGTGTTCAAACAGAATTTTTATGATCTTAAAAAGTGTAATGTTTTGTGTAATTATCTTTTAGTTGCTCTATGCTTTTTAGAAAATTATATTTCCATTTATTTTTATTTCCTACAATTTTACATTTATAAGTCACTGTGTGATGAAAAAAATTTAACTAACTCCTTGATTACATTTGAACAGGATTATTTCTTGAGTTTTAAATTTATAGCTGACACAATAATGAGTAGAGAAAATTGGATTAACATAAAAGGAATATCTAATGGATAACAGAAAAAAGGAACTTTTTTGTAGCAAGGACTGAAAATGAACTATTGTGAGAAATCACCATGTGGTGAAATTACAAAAGATTTAATCAACATAAGTTTTTTTCATAGGAAACAAAACCTGATTCGTTCAATTTGTTGAATTTCTGAAAAAAACTGTTTTCTTGTCACCAAATATATCTTATAGTACAAATCGAAATAGATAGAAATAGATCAGTTTATGTTAATTAAAACAAAACTGCTTGGCTTTTATAAAGCCATATAAATTAATCACTTGACCAACTGTTTATACGGAAAATGTTAAAAATACACACGATGGGGCTATAAATTAAATTTAAGGTAAAATACAGTTCTACACAGTTATATGAATAGGACTATGTTCTACTTTATATTTGCTATGACAATTGTATAACTGACATTACTCGTTATGTGTTATAAAAACAAGAACCCCATGTTTTGAGATGAGAAATCGACACACTTCTTCAAGAATGTAATTTTAAAAAAATTAAAAAATGTAAAAGTTTTACAAAAAAACATAATTTTAGACAAAAGTTAAAAACTGTACCTAAAATTACACCTCAGATTGATTTTTCTATAAACTTGCTCTGGAAATCATCGGTTAATGATATTGTAAAATAAGTACCCCTGTTTAATGTACTTTTTACTACGTACTTGTGTTTTCATATATTACTCATATATTCTTTCACTGATGTTGGTAGATATGTAGATGTTATATGAATAGCCAACAAAATAATCACCACATAAATTTGTAAAATAAAATTGTAAAATAAAAACCTAATAAATATGCAGTTTTTACTTACAGTAATATCAATTCAACATATGACTATATTATAGGATTTAATGTAATTTTAATTATTTACTTCATTTACGTGTAAAAGTTTGTCAAATAAACTTTTGCCCACTCTAAAAGAAGTATAGAAGGGTTTCAGTTGCAGGCAAAACGTTTCTCCGCACCAAGTCACTCTAATGTAGTACATATACGCAAGATAATAAGGGACACAGTGCCATAATCACACGTTGATCCTTTGACGAACTGAACTGTAGCAGATTTTGTCAAAGGCTTGAAGCCGTAACTAAAGCTTCTACGTTTCTCATCGACTGCCGTCACTCTCAATCAATCTTGGACATGAACAACCGGTGGTGACGCCCAAGACGCATTTTTTCTACGTAATTGTTCATGAAGTCTTTCTCTACAACGCTTTGAAATTGTCTGGAATTCTACCAAAGTCTGCTACTACCACAGAAGGTCAACATGACTCTTCATTTCATTACTGTTGTGCTTTTCTGAGGACTGTGATTGTTGCCTTCATTCGAAAAAATAACTTCTCTCGAGACGATGTTTTTGCAGGAAAGATAAATACGGCTAAGATTTGCATTGAGAAATTTCTTAAACTATCCAATAATTTTAAATTTTATAAAACTATTTCATTAGTAAACCAAAAAAAGCTCCTGTTTCTTATAGCTTATAGCTCTTAAACTTTCCAAATGGTGTATTATAAGCTAGGTAACATATTTTCTAATAGGTACTAACACATTAAGTGTTATAAGAGTGGTTTAAATTTGATACATGGTTTGAAAAGACTGATATCAAAAAACAAGTAATACCTTTTTTTAAGAATTAAGATTAAAAATAAAAGATATAGTGTGTTGCACCTTGTTTAGTTAATTGATATTATATTTTTTATGTTTTTATATGTTTTACCCACAGTTTAAAGAAGTGTAAGTTTATGTAACAGACTATTAAAATAGTTTTTGCAGAAAAAATATTGCTCATTGTTGTGACGCTTTGAACGTTTAAACATTTGCGTTATATCCATGATTATTATATGTTGGTAATAAGGAGTGATACAAACAGACCACATTTACGTGGCCACATAATCAAACCTTAGCCACGTCTACATCTAGGTACTAAATGTTAGATTTTACCGTATTAATTCTACTATTGAACACTCAGTAAAATAAGTAAATATTAAAATATCAAATTTAAATAATTGGATAACAATAATAAATCATATTCTACTGTAAAAAGGATTGATTGTTAAAAATTTTTCAAATTCTCATATGATCGTGTTCCCTCAAGTTTAGGAGGACTGAGGACGCTAATCAATCACCCACCATCAGTCATATATGAGTTATTGCCACACACAATGACGTCATATCAATCTTTAAAGTGTGACGGTTCGGCTTGTGATACGACATTTACAGTTTTTTCAAGGGTGACATGTTTACAAAACCAAGAACTAGAAGAAAGATTGATCAGTATTGATAAATGTATAAATTAATAAACCCAACTTTAAAGTTTCGACTAATCAGCATGGCAGTCATTATATTATGCAGTAATAATATTTAATTTATATCAATTATATATCATTTACGTGTCTAAGAAGCATGTAGTAATGCTAACTTTCTGAACTTATTTGTAGGATTACTTTAATTTAACTATTAATCCACCGTACGTTTTCACATACTATTTTTCAACCTGTGATTAAAAATACTTTTTTTATAGAATTTTATAAATGAAATTAATAAAGCTTTCTATACTATGCTGCATTACGGTTTAGTTTTTTAAACCCTTTCTTATGGTTAGATTAGAACAATTATTGGTTAAAAAAAACGTCAGATGCAAGCTCTAAAAGGAAGGGTGACTCTGAAAATAAAGGAAGACTCTAAAAATATAATGGATAATATTTTTGATAAAATATAATTTTAGCAACTCTAAGTTATTTAGGAGTTAATTTTTTACATTTAAGTCCATACAAATACAGGATCTAAAGGACTTTACAAGCCGTGGGCAACTATTTATAGTTCTTGTACTTATATAAAGGTGCACAATTTAGTCACATATGAGACACAGATGAGAATATTTCTTATCTAGATTCCACAAATGATTGTGGTCAGGTTGTCTCTGATGTCGAAACGATGCGGGGGGATTCGTTTTGAGCGTCTTCGTTCTTCTTCATCGACTTTTTTTGTAATCTTCGAGACGAACATGACTCCAGATTTCAGGAGTTGAGTCTGCAACAGCATCAGTTTTCATATGCTATACGTAAGAGAAAGGTGAACTGGAGCTAAATTCAACATTCACAAAAGTGTTCTGAAATCCACATAAGATTTACTAAACATCTAATAATATTGCTATGTTGAACGGTTTTACTGATAAAGTTTATTTCTGAATACCATAGGAATTTTTCTATCAAATTATATTAGCTAGGAATGCCTAAATAAGTTCAAAAATTGGTACAAAGATCGATCTTTTAAGACCTCGACTAAGTTTTTTGGCTAGGTTGGCTACCCCCTATCTCTCCATTGTTGTGACCTTTAAGCTCAAAATGAGTTCACAACGCCATTATCTATGAACGTTTCTGGAAAAAACTATTCTCGAAAGCTTATAATATTTTCAAAACTTTTTATTGTAAGCATTTTTTACATGTCGTACAAATTTCAATGTAATGAGTACATTTAAATAACGTCAGAATAAATTAATAATATTTCAGTAGTTAAAAAATCTTCCTACCCCGTCCGACTCAACCGGAAGGACTCTTTACTTTTGTAGTAAAATGTAACCCTCAATGTTGAATCAACAATTTTGTAACGAAGGGAAACACTTTTCATTTCCTGTGTAAACTCCATCACCCTGAATTTAATCTCAAAAGGCGTTTACGGAAATTTGTTTGACGTGGTTTATTTAGTCACCTCACACGCTTCTATTGTCGTTATTTTCAATCAATCAACTCATCGCTGCATTATTATCAATTCGTTTCGATAAATAAAAATATGTGGATATATTGTATTTTGTAATAATTCGTAAAACGTGACTCATGTAACTTATTTTATGGTCTATAAAAGGATTAAATAATTATTTAAATCAGTTTAATTTGGTAATGTAATTACTACTAATTAGTCCTGGTTTCCTCTTTGGGCCTGTTTTATGTTAATTTGTATTTGAGGATCATTACTATAATTCTGTTTTTATATTTAAATATAAGGATTTTCCAAAATGTAAGATCTCGTTTTTGTTATTGTTTTAGTATTATTTGGTAAACATTGACGACCCTTTTTGAATGCGAAGAATAATAGATTGGATATATACGTATCGGTTTTAAAACTTTGCTCTATTTGTAGTTTTGTGAAATGTTTTTGTGTCCTTGTAAATTAATATTTTGTTGCAATAGTTTCATTCAATGTTTTGTACTCCTTTTATATTAGAGTTGTTCAAGTAGTTGCCTTTACTACAACAACTCCTTGTAAATTACATTATTACAGGTTATTTATTTTTTGTCTTAAGAAAAGCTATTTTAAATAACTGTGATAATTAGAAAAATAACTACAGCGCAAAGTGATTGAGCTACCTTTAAAAAGATTATAAACTTGTTTTCATAAGTAACATACGGTAACTGCAACCTTTGAAAAACATTCCCTACAAGCTGAAATAGTGTAGATCAAGCACACAGATATAATAAAAGTAATAATCATTCAGCAATTCGGGATTTATTTGATATTGATTATCCGTTATGCTGATATTTCCTATATGGCTAGACACATGGACTGATCTGCTGAAATTAATGAACAGTGGACAACTGGTTATAAGCTCATTAATATAACCACAGTTATTCATGATTACTCTATTACTTGTGTGGATGACTGCTTTTAATACGTTTTAGTAAATTGTACACTTGTTTTGTATAGAATATTATTTGTATGAGTCAATTTATGCCGCGCAACCTTTAATTCTTTACACAATTGGGGAATTTTCCGTACGAAAGCTACAAATAGACAGTTCAAGAAAGAGACTGGGAGTCACAATGATCCCGTTGTTTACTCCAGATAACCTCTGATATATTATTTACAAATAATAAATGGGTATCAAGCTAAATAATATAGGATTTATCATATTGTGTTATTAACAATTTTTCAACCTCTTCATCTAACTAATTTAAACAAATCAACGTAGCGCTTATTAGAATTTTAATTAATATTGTAGTACCAAAATACTTACTGATTTATAAACAGATCACCACACATGTTTTAAATAAATCACCTGTACAAATTATAAACAACATTATTTTTCTAACATAAAACTCTAGGAGCCAAATCACAAGTAGGTTTGAATTTTAAATGTAATCTTTTCCTCTGATTAAATTTTCCCAGCTTAAAACAGTTTATCCAACCGTCCGACACAAAAGTAATAGTAATATCATATTCAGACAACTGGATAAGGAAAGTCTGCACTTTAATAGTTACTGCATGGTTAGCTGGCGGTGAATTAACATTTATATTGTATGTATCTGACAGTTTGTTTTATGTGTATAAAGCTAATAAAATGTAATTATTTCATATACAGGTATAAAGGGTTAACTCTTTTCATACTCTTTCATACCATTTAACCTCCGGGGCTAACAATAAACTTTGTTTCTTAAGAAAATTTCCTCTAAACATTTAAAAAAAGCAGGCTGTGTGTCTATGCAATGTGTATATATTAGAAATTTGCGCTCTTTTCCTGGGCTAACAATAAAGTGTATAAATTGTTACTAAATATAATATAAAACTTACAGTGTAAAACAGTTTGTTATTACATATACAGAAATTTCTTCTGTTTAGTACCGTATTCAATTTGCTATGGTTCTTACTTGGATACTTTGGATCTAACCATTCAACTAAAATGCTATTAAAGCTTTGAAATATTTCATTAAATCATCACCATCATTTTTTACCAAAAAGTCAAAAACCAATATTATATTTCTCATAATTTCATTAATTCTTTTTACAATTGTTTTGACAGTTTGATTAAATTTGCTTTTATATCACAATACATGAATGTATATATACCATGTCATCATGCATTTTATAAAGGCTTTTATATACACATATATACAATTATTGCCAACTTTTATAATTGTCAATTTCAATATTTTGCTGGTTTCAAGGCGGGTTTATTTATTAAGAGGCATCGTTAGTTTAAAATTTATAAATAAAATAATAACGAAAAATGGTGGTTATAATCTGTTGTAATCAATATTATGTATCACAATATATCACAATATACTGCCCACAATATACATTATAGCCAAGCATTGTATCCATAAGGACCCTTTTTATAATCTCCCATTTGACCTTAGGGGCTAACAATAAATTTAGTTTCTTAAGAAGATTTCCTCTAAACATTGCAATAAAAAGCAGGCTGTGTGTCTATGCAAGTTTTATATATTAGAAATTGGCCCTCTTTTTGGGGAGTAAAAATACAGTGTAGAAATTGTTACAAAACCTTGTATAATAGAACCTTCACAGTGTAAACCAGATCTACAGAAATTCCTTCTGTTCAGTACCGTATTCAATTTGATATGGTTCTTACTTGGATACTTTGGATCTAACTATGCAGCGAAAATGCTATTAAAGCTTTAAAATATTTCATTATATCATCACCATAATTTTTTACAAAAAATATTATATTTCTCAAAATATTTCAGTAATTTTTTTTAGAATTGTTACTACAGGTTGATTAAATTTGCTTTTATGGCATAATACATGAATGTATATGTACCATGTCATCATGCTTTTTATGAAAGCTTTTATATACACATATTTATTTATATATTATACAATTATTCCCAACTGTTATTAAAGTCAATTTCAATATTTTTTTTTATATCAAGGCGTGTTTATATATTAAGCATCGTTATCTTAAAATTAATAAATTAATTAATAACGAAAAATGGTGGTAATAATCTTTTGTAATCAATATTATGTATTAGCTACATCACTCTGCTGCATACAAAATATATTATGGCCAAGCACTGTGTCCATAATGAGCATAAAACTATTCAAAATAATAACTTAACTATAGAATTAACATTTGGAGTAATTTTATATATATAGAAAGAACTAACTAACCAAAAATAACAGAACAGGTATTAAAGATAGCACAACATATACACAAAGCAAAGAGTGATGGAATGCTCAGTGATAAGAACTTTACCAATCACAAGTTTGAGGCAGTTCCGAACACATGTAATACAGTCCAGGACTTTCTTAGAAGTACACTCCGGTTAACTCCATGTTGGTTCTAAAGTGTTCTTGGTTTACATTCGGCATCGCTTGGTGTGGCATGATACGCTTATCATAAGAGAACCTTTATAGTAGTAATTGCAAACAAATAAATTAGTTGCTTCTTCGGCTTTCTCTAGATGCTCTGACAAATTTTTCATTATTATTTGAAGGAGTTTATGTTAGAAAATTGCACGATTTTAAAAGTCAAAATAATTAAATTGAATTACATTTTGTAACCATGGCTTAGTATCGAATATGTCACGTAACAGGTTTCACACAGCTTCATATTAGGTATGAAAAAAATCATATTTCTTTTTGTTAGATTACACTAACAATATAAAAATATTATCCAGAACTATCAAATTTCATGAAGTTGTGTGCAACAACGTCGAACTCTATGTTGCTCAGATGGAAATTAAGCTACATGCAAAATAGATATTATAATAACATGACAGGTAATTTACATTCGGCGTCGCTTGCTATGGCATGATACGCTTATCATAATATAACCTTTATAGTAGTAATTGCAAACCAAAACATTAGTTGCTTCTTCGGCTTTCTTAAGATGCTCTGACAAATTTGTCATTAATTTTTGAAGGAGTTTATGTTAAACTAATAATTGCAAGATTTGGAAACTCTACATAATTAAATTCAATTACGTTTGCAACCATGGTTTAGTATCGAATACGACTCACATTATAAATCAATAACTAATTTCCTTTCACTACACGATCAATAAAAAATATTATCCAACTCGATGTGACTGAGATAGAAATGAAGCTTCATGCAAAATAGGCGTAATAATAACACGAGAGGTCAGACAGACATACTAGCAGAAACAAGTAATGAAATTTGCCCAGCCTCTCGAATGACACGCTTCACTGACGCTCAGGCCATGAATTTAAATAACACTTTATAAATCTAATAGTTGCAGTTTTTACAATCTAAATATCAAAGAGTACTAAAGATAATCTATGTTGTATCTATTCATTATTCCTTTGTTAGGCTAGTTAGGAGTTATTCAGAAACTAATACAATTCGTTTAAGATCAGTTTTTATATGAATGGTCACTATTATTTAATAAAGAATGCCTTATACAATATAAATGCAGCAGAACAGATGAGGGTTTGTATTTTATACTAGCGTTTGGTTATTTTATGTGAATTTTCAAACTTAAAGTAAGATAAAAGTTAATAAACACAACGAATAATTATTTTGTTATACCATAAGACAGTTGGAACTGAGAAGCAAACTATAGCTCTACGATGAGATGGATGTTCGCTTTGCTGAACATAAAGTAAAGTAAACTACTTAAAGTATAGTAAGAACATTAGTAAATGACAATCTGAGCTGTTAGCATTAGTTATAATTCTGAAGTGAAGTTAAGCAAGGCTGAGAGAACAAGCAAGACAAATCTCAATTAAACAAATCTCTATCTGCGAAGACAAGACAGTAATGGCAGAACTTGGCTGAGAGATGAGATCAACAAGTGATCATCACTTTATAACAGCTCTAGTTCTGTTTAATAATAGTAATAACACTATTTACTAAATTGAAAAGAAATTAAGCATTGAAACCACTAATATAACGTTCTGACAGATAACTGTGGGGTTTTTTTAAAGAGAGATATCAAGGTCAAACAAGGTCATCGGCTCAAGAGTCAGAAGCGCGCATACGGAACCTGCCAGTGTGGCTCGTTAATACTCGCTCTTACCGTACTTTTTATATTGTGATATTTTTAGATATCTGAACCATTTGTAAACAGTCCCTTAATAACGTTTATATTCCTATTCATTAGTATTATCTCAAGGGAAACTTTTGATGGTGTTGTTTCCATGATGGCAGTAGGCATTACTTTCATACTTTCAATCACTAGTTCCTTCCACGAATTTAGTTTTTAGATTTTCTAACAGCGGAAGAAAGCTCTGAATGGGTGACGGCCTCCGTGTAATAGGAAAGTAAAAACTTTAATCTTACGGGAACATATATGATTTCATTTCACAAGTAAAAGGCAACAATGATTATACGTTCATCATTTCACATTCCTGTAGCAACATTCATGATAACAAATTACATCTGAAATGAAAGAACATTCTGTGGTCGGCTTGATTTAAAATTTGACATGGTCAATATCAAAATCTAAAATTTGTTATTTTGTCAGGTGAGTTTGATTTATGAAGGCCTTTGTAACAAAATTGTTTATTAGATAATTTTTCAAAAACTCAGTTAACTTGCTATTATAATATTACCAAATTTGGTATGAATGATAAAATAAAATAAATTTGTCCTTTCGTTAGAATAAAAATTACCATATTAGTAAATTTTTCTATATTAGTACTATATATGTTTTTGTACTGTGCCGAGTCTCCGCCTTGTTCTGCTTGATAAAAAACTCGAACAGGCCAGTGGTTAATGAGGGCGGGCAGAATAAGGTTACAATAGAGTTACTCCCCTCTTATCCCCTTAAAAAGTGCTAGTTCGATAAAAGGTATAGCTTAAATCATAATAAATATAGCTTTTATAATTTTGGAAAAATTCATATCCAGTCGTACATAGACGTTAAGACATAGTTTAAAAAACTTGATACAGTTTCTGTACTAACACAATGACCTTCGGTAAACCTTAACTATTATTTGGTAAAACAATTGATTAAATAAGGCATGACTGCAAGATTTCAGAACACCGCTAATCAACAAAAGTAAACCATATTAAAATCTTAGTTCTTCCTAAATTACAGTTGTGACTAATAAATCGAGGCTGCCAAATTTAAAGTAGCAGAATGTTTAATGGTTGTTAAGCTTCAATAGGCAAAATTTCATTACCTTAATAATATGAAATTACTATTACGAAAAATACTATGGTACGAAAAACTAACGCGTCAAATGAGCGAAAAATCGCAATCAATAGTTTTTCAGAACTGACACTACCTTTTTTGTCATTAACCTAATTCTAGTGATTGACCCTCTCGGCTTCATATTACTTTTTCTAGCAGCTATAGTGTTACCAAATGGAACAAATGATGAATTAATATCACAAATCACAATGGCTGTTTTTTCACGTTACATTATACCGGATAAAAACAGTCATCTGTTTTCCGAAACCCTCCACATTGTCTCGCTGTCGCCGATCTAACCCCGTCGATTGTTCCGCTTTCGCCCTTCGATACTTATTCTATTCACCTCTTGTTGGAAACAAAATAAGAAAGAATATCATCCATATTGTAATTAGCAGAGTATAATATCTGCACTAAGTTAACGCAAACATCAAATTACGTTATGAATATTAAAGTGTGTTTAATTCTATAAGCTATAGGATATACAGGGTGTAAGTTAAGTCCTGCTTCGCCTGGATATATTGCAGACGTATTGAGATATCGATGTAGAACGTAAACCATACTTATTAAAATGCATTTTTTATTATATGGAGGGTAAAAATTCCCCTCCCCCATACTTTCAACATGGGATAAAAGGGAGTGAAAATTTCAAATTTCAATCCCTAACTTGTGTCATATAATTTTAAATGTCGAAAGTAACACAATGGCACTAAGGAAATATCTTTACAATGAGTATAGCAAAAGTTATGGACAAAGGGAAGCAATGGGTGAAGGTTATACATTGATATCTAAAGCCGTTTGGAATATATCCAGGCGTATCAGGACTTACTTTACATCCTATATATGTGATATTCTGACAAACCAAACCATTAATAAGACAAGCTCATTAGTATTCTGTAAAATACGACTGTTTGTGAGTTGTTATCATCACTATCAGGCCATGTTATTACCAAAAAGGTACTGGAAAGGTATTTTATGGATTGAAAAACCAAAGAAATAATGACAGAAGTCATCTGTACTCTGCAAAGCACTACTTGCTGTAATACTTCACTGTCAGACTTAGTTATGACAAATTGTGGTCATCAATATCAGGCCCTGTTCACATCCACTCAGCCATTGGATATATATGTTATTTGCTGACAGAACAAACAAATATTGACAGAAGTTCATGTGTATTCCTTTGAAACAAACTGACTGTGATACTTCACTGTCAGACTTAGTTATGACAAACTGTGGTCATCAATATCAAACCCTGTTCACATCCACTCAGCCATTGGATATGTATGTTACTTGCTGACGGAGCAAAACAAATATTGACAGAATTTCATCCGTATTCTTTAGAAACCAACTGATTGTGATATTTCACTGTCAGACTTAGTTATGACAAACTGTGGTCATCGATATCAAGCCCTGTTCACATCCACTCAGCCATTGGATATGTATGTTACTTGCTGACGGAGCAAACAAATATTGACAGAATTTCATCTGTATTCTTTAGAAACCAACTGATTGTGATACTTCACTGTCAGACTTAGTTATGACAAACTGTGGTCATCAATATCAGGCCCTGTTCACATCCACTCAGCCATTGGATATATATGTTACTTGCTGACAGAGCAAACAAATATTGGCAGAATTTCATCCGTATTCTTTAGAAACCAACTGACTGTGATACTTCACTATTAGACTTAGATATTACAAACTGTGGTCATCAATATCAAACCCTGTTCACATCCACTCAGCCATTGGATAATTATGTTATTTGGCAGAAACTGGTTATAAATCTGTAAAAAAACATTGTAATGTATTTAATATTTTTTTTTAGGAAAAATTATTGCTGGTTTATAAAACAATAGTTCATTTAATAATAAAGTAAGGCACACATAATAATAAATATTAATAAATAAAAACATTTTTAGTGTGCTTAAACATTTAGAGTGTTACTATGCAATACGTTGGGAACGCTTTGTACTATTTAATGTAGAGGAATTTATGTCTGCACCGGTCAATTTGGTTATTATATAATTTACTAAAATCGTTTGGAGGAAAATCTTTAAATTAGTTAAATTAATTATTATTTTATTTAACACTACATCAAAATCAATACAAAAACAGCAATGTAAAATTAGGTAGAAATATTTAAATTAATACATATTTTAATATATATATATACATATATATATATATAGTTAAAATTTGAAATACTCTTAAAAATATATTGTGTTTGCTTTAGGACTAGGAAAACTATTTAAAAATTACGTGTAATATATTTTAGTTACTGGAAGAAGATTTTTGAAATATCCAAATTATTCATGGTATATCGCTAACAAAAATATTTGTTACGTATAATTTTACTTGAAATTTTTCAGATTAAAAGCAAGCTATGAATAATAGTCATTATCTGACGAAAAGCAAACAGCTAGTGTTCATTGTTGGCAAGTTCACAGTTTGATACTGGCATCGTTCCAAAACTAAAAATATATTGTTACTTGAATGCCGATTCTAGTATGAATAAACTGAATAACATAATCGTTAGAAATACTGTAACTATCATAGTTTATATATAAAATTTGAATATTCCACAGCGTAGTGAGTTTGGCAAACACAGATAAATGATATGTAAACCCTTAAATGACTACAAACCCAAATGCGTTCAAACTGTGGAGTTAAACTCACAATTTTGCATTTAAAACTATTTACCAGTTTACAATTAGTTTACAAATACTGATTACAATATATCATAAGAATTATAACTCGTAATTGTCAGAGCGCGTAATGACAGTACAGCCTACCAGTTAGAGGTCAAGGGAACAAATAACATTGTTTGAATAACCAAGGTTCTACAACTACACCAGGACACCACGTCTGCCTGCACGAGAACATCCATCATGTTGTAATGGATCATGGTGAAGTTTACGTCACGTGATACCAGTTGTCAAGTGGAGTGTTTAGCTTACATATTAAAAACTAACACATTACATCATTACGTTAAAATTAAACACACATTATAATTACACAAATCATTTGTACTAATTTATGACTCCAAACAATTATCTTACAAAAATTCATATCTTTTTCAATTCCTAGTATTTTTATAAAAAAATTTAATTTCATTGTAACGTATACATTATGTTAAAATTTCAATGCCAAAAAGAAAACACGTTTAAAGTCAAATAAACATGTGCAATATAATTGTGCAATTATAAACAACCAGGTGTGTTGAAAGAACACTATTTTAATACAGGGTGGCGCATATATCAGTTTCCCCATAAATTGGGATATTTTATTTCGATAGGTTGGTAGCAATATTATGTTGGCAATAACACGGATTAAGTTCATTATTGTCTGTTCCAGTGGCTAGTGTAAAGTAACGCTCTTTGAATCTGTTATTTGTTTATGTATGTTTTTTAAATGTTTACAACCCAACAAAGAGTTTACATCCTTCAGTTGAGGTGGAAGAATAATAAAAATAATGCTATGAAAATTGAAGGATCTAGTGGACTCTCTTTTAGGGAAATTGACATATGCGCCACCCTGTATAATGAGGTAACTATGTGATTAAATATTAGATTGAAGGACAGACTCATTACATCTAATTGTTTAGCGATATAGAATTATTTTTTTTTTTAATAGCATGAACAGAAAGATGCAAATGACCTCAATAAATGAGGTAATTTACTCGTGTAATGAAAACTTGTAAAAAACAATATTAGTTATGAGCTAAAACCTGTTTGTTAAATTAAAGAGGCAATCCCAATTAATAATTGCTTCCAACCAAAATTATGAATTGATCTTAGCGTATGCAATTAATTTAGGTACTCTTTGCGTAGGGTTCAAGTTTTTGCCTCATTGGTGAGGTTTTATTATTAGGAGAATTAGACCACGTCACTAAGGTTAAAATTTAACATTATCTAACATTATTTAACATATAAAAGTTAACATTTCATTGAGGGTATCTAACAATTAGGAATAAATAGTTAAAATCACAGTGTTGTAAATGTGTTAGGGACTATTTTGTATCCACAAGAAATATGTTTTATTTGAATAAATAGTAATTATGACAAACTGATATTTTTGTTTCCTTGCAAATATTTGTACTTAGTGATATGCACTGTTTTAATCTATTAATACAAAATATTATAATTTTGTGGCGTAATTCTTGTGTAAAAATGTATTAAAACACTGCATTTCCAGAACATTATGAAACTTTCCTTGACAGATCAAATCAAAAGTACTGGCTTTCCTTCCTGAAATTTCTAATTCCAATGAATCCTTTCCTGAACTTATCTGGAATGTCTCCATCAAAATCTCATATATTTACTTACCATATAGAATCTGTAAAAAAACTTTAAGAATTAATACATTTCGTCTTTTTAAGTTTGGAATCACTCTAAATTTTCAGAAATTAATGCTTATGAATGGTACCTAACATTTTTATACAGTGTTATATTTTCAATGTTGTGTTCAAGTTTAGATGTACAAAATAATAAAACTATAAAGTTACAATAGATTATAAATTTATTTTAATCATGAAATTCTCTTCCACTAGGTCCATTACCAATTTCAGTAACTTCAGTTGAACCGCTTTAAAAATTATTTAAAAACATTTTAAAATAATAGCATCATAACCAAACAGTAGTGTAATTTATTTATACTCATTAACCAAGAAGTTTTTATTGGGTGTGACAAACTGTAACCAGTTGTTTTGAGAGCAGATAATGGAAGAAAAATAGTACTGCGGTGTTTCTTTCCAATTAGCGTTTAAAGAGACGTCTAAAGGTTACAATCTAGCAGAGTACTCAGCATCAGGTGAAATTTTGAAATACGCGAACATTTTTATATTTTGCTTTTCACTTACTAAAGAACATTTTAGAGTTAATTTTACGGTGTTTATTGGCAAAAGTAAAACTATTTATATTTTTTCAATTTTGATATTCAAAAATATCCAAAACCAGCATAGTAATTAGTGTACGAACTGTTGGTTACCTTTTGCTTATGTTAAACCTTTTCTCATGAAAACAAACTTTGTTTTTTGGATATCTCTATGTATTAACTCATGCGAAACAGACTTATCATTTGAAGTCTACACTTTTCTTATACTTTACTCCAAATGCAGGCTATAAAATGTAAATTACTTTGGTATGCGATTTTATAGTATCACTATATCCCTAAACTAAGACATCCGAGTTGAAGATCACGTGCTCAAGGCAGAGTTGTAAAAGGAATAAGGTAAAGTCCATGGTAAAAATTATTTTTACTGAGTTCCGAAAATTTGGAAATGCCTCTTTGAGCCTTCCTGGATTGCGAAGTCACATGAATGTGAAATTTAGAAACATTATTGCAATGTTATAAAAGTATATACACTTTAGTCAATTTAAAAATTAATTTTTATGTTGTATAAAGTTTAGGAATAATAAACAAAAAAGTATAATATAAAATTAATACAATATTAAATATAAATATATTGTTGTGTAACTTTTATTTAATATAAAAATAGTTATATTGTTCATACCTAGTATAGATTTGAAAACTTTTTACTCCAATACGGAAAATATTAGAAATTTGTTTCAAACTGTTTAATATTTACCTCATGTTATTAGTATTTAAGGTGTAAGAGTAAATATTATAGTAAGTTATTTATGCTTTTACTGCATGTGTTTGAGAGTTTCTCTATTTGCACATGTAAGTAAAGAAAGTGAAAAGTTCAGCATCACAAACGTAAAACAAATGACAACGTTTAAATTATTTGTGAGAGGAGAATTTCTTCATCAACAAGATTTCTCTCATGCCTGTCTATATAACTTTTTTACAAGTTTATCACAAAAAATCATATAATTTAAAAAAAGAGAATTAAAATTTGTCTGAAGTATATAGGAAAAATCTGTCTCAGGGGTCATATCATACACCAATATTTCCACTATATTTGTCAACTATCTAATAAATGTACTTTAAAAATGGCAAATTATTTTCCAAGCTGTACATAACAAAGATGAGATTGATAAAATTGGTTGGATGAAACTCGGGAAATGTATCTCGCAGCTCATCTCAACCAACAAGTTTCCCCTCATATTTTATTTCATTCAGACTTGAGACATCTGGCTTACTTCAGCATTAAATAAGTTAAAGTGATTTCATCAGCTCTATTTTATAAATAGCGATATCGTGTATTTTTAAGTAATGACCTCAAACCCACCTTAATTAAACAATAGATACTTACATAATTTGTTTTACATATAACTGAATATATGAGCATTTTCTAGGCTGATTGATTAAATCAGTGAAATTCCCTTCCCGGACCAATAATGACGGTAGCTTTTTTAAAGTACTGGAATACAGCGTCCTTTTTTAAATTTGCCCCAATATATTCTTCAACTTTAAAAAATATTTAAAAGGTTATCCGACAAATCCTGTTATTATTTAGTTTTATTTCAAAAGCCGTATACAGAAGCTTGTGGAAAGAGCCCGCATTAGGCGTTGGTAGGAAATATAAGAGAACTAGGCAATACTTAAAAAATATACAGATCATGATAGTTCAAAGACGTTGGTACCAGGTTTTTAACAATAATAATAAATGTAATTTATTATTTCTATAAGATTATTTAAAAACACTTCCTAGAGGTTAACCGGCATTTCATTTAATTGCAGATCTCTGTCATTTAAAAAGTAGAAAATTTTTAGCCTAAGTCTTGACATATGGCCAGAAGTTTGAAGCGAGGGTTACTCCACAAACACAAATCAGCTGTGAAGCCGGTATTTAGTTGCCGATGAACCATCCAGCGTGTAATTAGGTCAACATCTCTCAGCTCTCGTGTCGTAGCTATTAATCACTGCCATGGATCAAAACTCCCAGCCGTTCTCTTGCAGAGCCATTTGCTTGACACAAAGATAACATCATGCAAATCTGAAAATGGTCATTTTGTGGAGTATTCCTTATTTACAAATTCCTGTTTAATTGAACTATTCCTAAAGTATTGCTGTTAACGTTATTAGAATCTTTGCTAATCTTTATTTAAACTACAGTTTTCTACAAACGCTTACTCAGAAAGAATGATTAACGGTTCATATCCTATAATGCTGAAACACGACAGAAGACATAGTAGTAGACTACTACACAATGTGTTTGCTGAATGACAAAAAATTGTCAGGAAAAGGATTGAATTACAACAAAACAAAGCATATTGAAATAAATTTAATTAAATTTGAAATCTACTGATTAATTTGTAGTTATAAATAAAAACATTACAATTTAAAGTTTCATTACTAACAATTTGTGTTCAAAATAAGCGTTTGGAACATTTTTATATATTGGCATGGGACAGTACAAATTGAGTGATTTGTAGTGATATAGGTGTAAAGAAAGAAGAGGCAATAATACGCTACCGTGTCATTTTATACCGATATTATTATATATCGAATATTAGAAATAGCTGCGTCCCTTACCAATAAATATTTATGATACTTTGTGTGTGGTAACGCTGATATGAGCTTATACCTAACTTTTACTTTTCTTTAGTAAGTGTGTGAGAAGATAATGCAATGAACGTTAGATTAATAAGTAGTCCTTTTATCCTAACGAAGTTAAATAAAATGGAAGTAATTCCTAATATATCTCTGCTAAGACATGTTTTTGCTTGATTACGATTACTGTTTGCTCACGTCATCATTGACTTGGCTCATTGGCTCGGTTTGGTACTTTGAAATTAAAGGTCAGGTGCGTGGGTTCGGGGGAAAGAGAGGTAAGCAATCTGGATACGGTTATATGACCTTAAGGACCATTACTGTAGGAAATAACACTTGCTAAAAATAACTGTGCTTCCAGTAAATTCAATTCAAATGTTCCAAAACCAGTCTTAAAACTAGGTTAATGATTTAATTTAGGACTACATTACATTTTTATAATCACAAGTCAATTTAACAAACAACTTACACTTAACAGTACTAAGAAATATACAGAATACAAATAATTAATAACACATCCGGTTCAAGGACAAATTTATCTAACTGATCCACTTCTACAACAACATCCAACACCTAAGTTGATCCTTCATAGGGATTTAAAGTTTATATGGTCATGAAAACAGAGGCTCGGTTGGCAATTTTACTATAAAACTAACCACTTTCTATTTTTAATATCCTGAAAATAAAATGAAACTTGTTTTAAAATGAGCCATTAAAATGGACTTTCCAGAAGCTGTATTGTAGTAAGTAAAGACCTTACATTAATTACTTTGCTACTTATTCAAGAGCTATCAGAACAAACAAAAAATACTAAATCCCCGAGGAAGGACTTGGCATTGCATTAATGTACTCACAGCTTACCAAAACCGTTATTACGATGCTTCTTGACTTTTATCCTATTAAGGCTCCTGATGAAATGTTCATTTTCAGTAAAAACAGTACGTCTTACTCTAAATTAGTAGCAACACATTATCTGACGACTTCACAAAAAATAACACCCTAAATTAAAAGATTTTTATTTCATAATGTGTAAATTTATAAAAAAGGAATTTTTTATAACTATTGGAATTAAAATCAGTTATTTTGAAATACACCAAAAACACGTTTATAATGGTTAACTGGGACCAGCAGTAAGCTGTTTACACAAAAACTTGAGTGACCCGTCAATAAATTAAAATTAATATTGTATAAATAAAATTATTTGTTTCTAAATTTAACGCTCAAAGATAGAGAATTTCTTATTTTTGTTTATAAATATTTTTGTCATGATGATATCTTTATTATATATTTAGTTTTTCTCATTTATTAAACAAAGATAATCTACTCATACAATGTCCGTAATCACACTAATAGTATTGCCGATCTAATGCTAGTCATTTAAATCTTCTAAATTTACAATTATCATCCTCTCGGAGGCCTTCTCGTATTTATTGTGTTGTTATATTTTTCCTTGTAAATCTGCGCATTAGTTAGAAAGCCAAAAAAACGTATCAAATGTGTTAACGAAAAAAAATAATTACGCAGAAAATAAAAAAAATCGTCATTCGATAAACAACGATGTATGTATATTATTAATTTTTTTTCTTTTTTTTATATAATGCATGTAACAAAAATTATATTTATGGCGAAATTACCTGCAACTGTTTATCTATGGAACGTTATTTTTAAATTGTTAGCTATGGTTTGTTTTATATTTATTTTGTGTGACAAGGTGGTGGATAGGATATACTATTGCTATAGCATGCAATTATGTAATATTAGAGTTGATTAATATTGCTACAATTTATATTATTCCTTCGTAGTTAAAATTGATGCACATATGCTATTATTTCATAATTTTGTATTATTATTATTTGGTTTGTTATAATTTTATTTTTATTTTGTTTCTAAATTATTATGATAGTCTTATAAACGGTTTACGCTTTGAATTTCAAAGCAGTTTTTGAATGCATGGTTGTGCTGTTTTCTTAAAGAGAGCGGAGTCTTTCTATCATAAATATAAATATTTTTAAAAATCCTTTAATATTACATCCTTTATAAATTTATAATATTTACTCGTACATATAAATATAATAAATTCACTCACACAAATACAATAAGAGTACAAACATATTAACCACAATAGATACAGAGGGACTGTTGAGACTGACAACACGAAGATATATATATATATAAAATAAGCAGAAGGATTTTTATATAATATATATAAAACAAAAATGGAATAAATAAATAACACAATAGCTTATACATTATTTAATTTTAGATGAAATATTGCAGTATCGAAGACGTTATAAGACAGCGTCTGCCAGCTGCATCAAACTGTTTGCCCAGACCTAACCACAACACATAACCTCAACAACCAATCGATGCATGCGCTTGACTCTATAGAACTTGGCAGTATAGTGGTAGGAATGTCGTCCTGCCGGCGGATGAAATTCAATAGAGTAAAAACCGCAAGCACAGAAAAACCAAATGGGAGATTGTTTCATACGTATGATTGGGAAAATGGTAAATATAGATATTTAGAAATGTGTTTGAAATAGTTCATTAGTAGGGTGGAATACATTCAACCAGCTTCTTCTTATTGGAATGAAATAAGTTAATTTATAAACAAATAATTATACAATTTTATTTTTGTGAGGCCTTTCCTGTTCTAAAAAACATCATAATATATATATATATATAATATATATATATATATATATATATAATATATATATATATATATATATATATATATATATATATATATATATTAAACAAATTTGTATAAATGGTAGTAGCCTTTAGCTAATTTTTCAATAAACATTGAATCACAAATAGTACTTGCTCCGCCGGGACTCGAACCCGGATCTCTCACTTTCCGGGTCAATTTGCTACCATTACACCATTGAGCCCTTTCTTTTTACGATTCTATTATATTGTATTTGGCCGTATGTGTCGCATATGCGTTTAAATAACTAAAATAACATAGGATCGTAAGACCAAATACCTTTCAAACGACTTTTGTTTACATTAATCAAATTTGTATAAATGGCAATTTAAATTAGGCTCACAAAAAAGAGCAGTTTTTCGCAATTTAATGTACAGACTCTTACATGCCCTTTTATCAACACAAAATTATAAAAATAAAATAAAATTAAAGAAATTGATGCAATATTATTGAATCCTCAAATTCCAACATCAAAGTAAAACATATATTAGGAAATCCAAAGAATAAAATAGATGATGATGAAAAATCTGGAATTTATGAAATTAATAGTAACAACTGTAATTTAAAATACACAGGCTAAACAAAAAGGAAGATAAATAAGAGAGAGTCAAGGAACATAAAGCATGTATGAATTATCAACAAGAGGAAAGATCAGCCATGGCAAAACATGCACTTCATACTGGACACTACTTTTTACATGTAAAATTATTTAAAAAAAATCCAAACTAATAATTTTTCGATGCTTACGAAATTATTTTTATACCAAGAACCCAAACTATTTAGTAAATAATGAACCTTGGCCTTTCCAAAATTCACCACTACTGCCTTTAATTAAATTAAATATTAACATTTTCCATATACAAGTAGACATATTCCTGGTTTAAAAATGTTATCTCTGTATTTTTAATGACATGTGTTTTTTTAAGTCTTTTTTGTTTGTATCATTACTTTAACATATTTTATTTCAGTTATGTGAGCCTGATGATGTGTTCATTAAATATGAAAGGCCTCACAAAAATAAAATGTCATAGTTATTGGAGTTTTTGTTTATAAATTAGTAGTAGGGTAGATATGAAATTGAAAATAATTATGATTACAAATACAATAAATTATAATGTCATTGTTAAAATATAATTTATGAGGAACAGAATACAGAGCCCAGTAAATGTTGTAGAAAGTGTTATGCCGGCAAAATAACGATATATCAAATATATTTGAATAAATAATTTCGTTCCTACAGGCGCCTTCTATGGTGCTTGGGTCTGTGTTATATGACTTTTAAATATTTTGAATAAATTTTGATTACTGTTTTGCTCTGTGGAGTATTTAGGCTTAGTTGTAGTGTAATGATTCTAAAAAACATTCTAACAGTACTATAAATTCGAAAGTGCCTTTATTTGTTTGTATTGCTTTTCACACAAATTATTTAACCATTTGTAATGAAATTCTACATGGAAATTATTAAGGTTCTTAAGGAATGAATATAGGTATATTTCGGAAATTCCTCCGGGTTACACCCCACTTCTCTCTAAGACAGATAAACATTTTTCGGTCTGTAAAATTACAACATATTATTTTAAAAACCCTAGTACACGTATTTAACTCTTCTGTGTAAATATTTTATAGTGACTACTACTTTAAATTTGTTTAAATGTATACACTGAAAGCGTAACAAAAGTAACAACACTTTTTATTTCAACATCGTGGCAGTCCAATTAATTTATAATATTTAATGAACTAAATTGTGAATTCGTACATTAAAGGTTATTGAATTTGGTTTCCTTAGACATTGTGGCACGGCCTATTTACAGTAGCAGAAGGACAAAAAACGGAGAGGTTGGTCATTAAACAAACCATTTCCGCTCTGAAAACAAGTGGGCGCCGGTAGTCCGTGGTGATAGCAAGCTGAGTCACAAAGAAATACAAGAGACACTAAACTTTTTATTACAGAAAATCGTCAAGGTGACGTCGCATCCATTTCTCACTGATTAGTTATATCATACTAGTTAGGTACATAAGTATTGATATCATTCCTAGACTGGACTAAAAAAAGCCTTATGATACAGCGAACATGGATTGGGAAGCAGGAACTGTACTGTATCATCTTTACATATGGATGACCACTGTCATAATGTAAATATTGAAATGTGCTAGTATTATTGTAGTTTACTTTATTTTTTAATTTTAACTAACAATATCTATATTAATACAATTAAGGCAACTGTACTCTTTTGAATCCACCCTCATTACAAAATTATATATAGGTATATTTATATTGTTTCTTAGGTTGAAATGGCAATACTAAAAAAGCAGTGACAGTTCCTATACATTGATTTAAAATATTTTAAGTGTTACTGAAATCGTGGAAGGTATTCAAAAACATTCACGCGAAATTGTGTAGAAATTGCGGAAGAAACCGCAGGTATGTGCTAGTATGTAATAAAATAAAAGTCCAGTGAACTCGGGTGAAAATGCAGTGTGTAAATATTACAAACTTAATTTTAATGAAAAGGATGCCCTGTGTTATTAAGGAAGGTTCTGGAAGTTTTAATACTTTAATAACCAACGTTATATTAGGAACTCAACCCAAAACGGTGTTTTCTTAATATTACGTTCTGCATTTTATTTTGTATTATACGACTTTTGTTACTTAATAATAATTAAAACTTGAGTTCATGTTGTACCTTTACTATTTATAGATTTTAATTTTGGGTACATGAGAATTTTTTTATCGTAACAGTATATCCCGCAAAACTGTTACAGCTCTGTGAAACTGTAGGACCAATTTACAGCGAAATTTAGGAAAGATTCATATTAATATTCCCTTATTTTACACCTTAGATATTACAGCTTTATTTATACTTTATTAAACCGTTAAAATATTTTTACTTTACATATTAAAAATGCAGGAATACGCCTTATAGTAGTAGGGTTCACTCACATCCGTAGCTCAATTCGTTTTTCAATGGATTTTTGGGATAGACATGCAATGATTACAGCCCTTATTCAGAGCTACTAGCCTACTGAATAAAAGACTTAGTCGATCTCATTCAAATTTTCAAGTCCTTAGCTCCATTTGCTCTTCATATATCCAACGGAATCACGAACAGGAAGATAAAAAAACATAGCCTACAGGCAGTTGAGATACTTTTTCAGAACCCTTAATATTCCCTAAGAAAAATATACAACATATCATGTTCTTTATTTGGGAGTAGGGTTAAATAAATTTTATTATACAACAGTCCATTTTTAACTTTATAGAAAGAACGTAGATGTTTTAATAGTTTCAGAAATACACGATATGTAATATTATTTTTGTGGGCGTATTCAAATAATACATAAAATATATCTATGTATGGAATTTGAAATAAAATACATTTATAATAGGTAAATCTGACTGACATTTCACTGGACATAGTGTTGGAATCAACTGTTTAGTGAGATATAAATGTTATGACAAGACTAGTCTAAAACCTTCTGTTACTATCATTATTGTAACTTCATAGTACAATTACGTGTTAGTTACAAATTGCATCATATTTATTAGTTTTTTAAAAATAATCTTATAAAAACATACCGAGTGAAATATGTTTGTGTTAATTAGATGACGAATGGGAAGTATTCTTGAAAATAAATGCACCTTTTACAAAGAATAATATGTTTTACCTTCATGTAACTTGTGTAATATGATAAATGTTTGGTTACTACATACTACAAGGGTGAATTCACTGAAAATGAATTATATGTTATGTCAGAATAAGGAATTCATTTTCATTTCATATTTTTACATCTCTTAAATGTATAATGTTTCTTGGAGAACGTTATTGCTTTAGATAGGATTAACAGCATTTGCAGCGGTTTTTTTTTTGTTCTCTTAGGACAACAAGCTTATAAATTGCACTTAGCCCTGTAAGAACCTTTGTGCTGCTTCCAGAGTGATAGGATATTCAGGATGGGTAAGGTTAGGGAGTAGGGGCCGCCTCCTATCGAGATCCATGAGGAAGAATTAGGGCACTACATCTCAAAGTCATCCCGGAAGAAGGGGAGGCCAGCTCTGAACCAGCATCTCCAGTCTAAGTAGGCAGGGGATGGCACATGGCACATTTGCAGCGGTTACATAATTCACTTATATTTAGAGTTCAATAAAATATTAATCTTCGCTATAAGAAGGAGGAGCTTCTATAACCAGACTATTAAACTTACTAAGAATCATAAGTATTTTTGCACTCACCACGACAATAATGCTTTGTACATATTAAAGGGTGATTAACGTACGATATGTACACCTTTGGCAAACCCCTCCATACCGCTTTAAATCTAATTATGCCTGCATCCCAAAATAGTATCTTTCCTAAAAGGCCTGGGTCATGTGTGAACAATATTACCACACAGTGAAAAGCCATTACTCCATGATGGAGCAAATCCACACTAGTTTTATACCGAGAAGTAATTTATGGATGAAAACTGGACCGGAATAGAATACCAATTCATCCATTTTAAAGAATCTACAAGACTTCGAAAAGAAACGTCTTTTACGTTTAGATAAATATTTTCTAGATTGAAGAATAACATCCTATTCGGGGCAGTGTGAAACAAAAGTTTTCGTTTCGTAACCAGAAATGTAATAAGAACATTGTGTACGGAGTTAGAATACCTAGCGAAGTAAGATATTTCCACGTGGATGATCTAAATATTGCATATTGAAATAAGAAGTACTAGTCCCTGTATTACTCATAAGATATATTCGTACGTTATTTGAAGGATTGTAATAAACAATAGATACAATTATGAGTAATAATATTTAAATACATCCAATTCGTTATTACAGCATATAGTGTGGAGTTAATATCTCCATCCTGGTCAGAGAAAAAGGTTTTGATCTTTATATAACCTAGCAAAATGGTCAAATGACCTAAAGGAATGAGAACACAAATTTCTTGCATATTTAAGAAATAAATAATACATGCAACAAAAGAAAAAAAGAAAATTACTATTTATATAATGAGTAAAGTTACATAAAATATTTAACAAATATTTAGTAATACAATACACTCTTCAGTACATGGGGTTTAGAACCAATTTTCGATGTCTGACTTTATTCTTTTGAACAAATTACACCTTTAATGACGAGTAACCAATACAAATATCATTTACAACCGAAGCAATACATCTTACTGGAATACGAAATTTATGGAGAAACGAATGAAATTGATATATATTAATGGAGAAAAAGTTTTCTAAAGTGTAATTGAATGTGTTTACATCAGATACCATTCAAATAATCATCCTCGTTATAATTATGTTACAGAATAGAATGTCACTAAGAAATTCTGCTACCAAGTCTGAATTCAACATTTACCCTCGTTAATACTATTTAATAAACCTTGCTCAGTACAGTCTATTACAGTAATTATCAAATTCAGTTTGTTTGAAAATTCTCTACCAGCCTGCACAGCAGTAATCATTGTGGAATATGCGAAAATCTTATAATGATGAGAAATTATGTTCATATTATATTTTTCTTTGGTTGACGAAAACCTTAAATACCTTAGTTAATAGCCTACTAAGTTGAAATTATCAGCATAAAAATTGTGCATTGTAAATACATATAATGATAAATTTTATGTATTTACAATGCACAATTTGTGTTATATATTTACTTGTATTATAATAGTTTTTGAAATTATTTACAATATGTAAATAATAAATATTTACAACTCTTATGTTGAAGGGAACTACATATTCAGATCGTAGACCCCACATCAACCGTACCTATTGTGTTTCCCTCGGTATACAGTGAAAGGGAAGCGATAGGGGATTGGCATACAAACACGGTAAGCCTTTTATACCCCAGCCGGGAACAATGAAAATATTCCCGGGTCCTGGCTTCAAAGACTGTTGTTGAGCCAACTCAAGTAGTAAACTTGTTCAAGTCTGTAAACGCAATACATCTTTTGTGTCGTGATACTCATTATCTATAATTGAGTAGGCTCAATAGGCATGACGTGTTTCCTATTATAGCTGTGTCGATATCGTCCATAACTTATAATTTATTTATGACGATGGAAATATAGTGAAGGAAACAGGACTTTCCCGGACATTTGCCATTGTTCAGTGACAAAAAAATCAGTAAAACTACGTTTCAAGATCAGTAATCTGATCTCTTCTTCATGTAAAATAACTAATGTAACACATAATTACAAACTAGGTCAAAATAAACAAATCATACCAGAGTCGTTGTACGCCTAAGTCAGGAATCACAATCACCATGTTGTGTGTCAACTTCACTAACTCTAAAACGTGCACTTAATAAAAAATAAATCAAAACACTAATTATTAAAACTGATCTACAGAATACAGGTCACAATAGCACTGCATTATGTTTGAAATTATGTGTTAGATTAGATGAATACCTAAAGAAGAGATCAGATTGGTGATCCCGAAACGTAGTGATGAACATTATATAAATATTTATTATTTAAATTAACTTGAATTATACGAGGAAATAGTTTATCCTAGTAGTACATCTAGTAAAGTATTAAAATTTAACTATAAAACTTTGAGTATTATAGATAATAGTCTACGAGTTTTAAGAACTTTAAATATAAATTCTCTGAATATTACTATTTTAACACCAAAATTGCATTAAAAAATATAAACGGGTAGAAAATACATATGTTTCACACCATTATTCTTTTACTAGCTTTCAAAATCGAAGTCATTATCTACTTAATAAAAGCAGACGCGATATAATACGGTGGAGTCCTTTGAAATTTAAAATGTAAGAAGGTGTACATTTGGTAGATGTTATTTAAGTTTTTCGTGGATAAGAGTATTACAGTTTAACCTGACTCTTTTATCCCATTATGCACGTGAAGAAGAATTTGGAATTTGGAAAAAAAAACCTATGTCTTAGAAGCCTATTTGGTTACCTATTTCAAGCAGTTTAAATCCATTTACGGCACCACAGTTTATCGTTCCGATCAAAAACTATATACCTATGTAGGTCTCGGAAAACTACTTAGGCGTAAAAGCTTCCTTTTTGGTATTTTATCTACTTCCGGTCTAAAGTATTTTCGGTACCATAGCTGAGTTTGTCTTGTTATCCCGATGATGAAAATGTACACACATACTTTGGTCTGAGAAATATTTTACGCCCTTGGGGAATCCTAGGTATGTCCTATCTACTTCCGGTGTGAGGGACAATTTTTATAAAGTTCAATACAACCTTCCAGAATATAATCATATTATATTATATAATTTATAAAGTTTTGCGTTATTAAAGTCATATTGTTTTCAGGACTGCTGTCCGGGAAAGAGTAGACCGTTGAAGCATACTCTGTTAATTTCTTCGTTTTTCTAATTACAAAGCACCATGTCAAGAAAGTATGATGTTTCTTACGTGAAAGCATTAACAGCTTTTGAAATTATGGTTGGTTTTAAAACAGTGTTTAAATAGTACTTATTGGAATTAATTTCTATAATATACCTATCTATTTCATTCGAGATTAGAAAAAGTTAAATCCTAACTGCTTGATTTCAACGTTTGAACTTTTTTTATTAGCAAATGCCTAATTGAAAAAAATAACAATATATCCTCTCATTTATCACTATTCTTTGTTTTAAAATGACTAAATTTCTAATAACACATATTTAGGACTGGAATAGAATAAAACTAAAACTCCTTAACTTAAAAATGTCATGGGCTATGGTTGTTTAATATATGGATTTAATAACGGACAAACATTCTCTGTGAAAAATAAGATTTTAATCTGAAAATCATGCGTTTAATTACGGCTTATCACAGACATAATTTTTCAAAAGGCCATTCTTTCACAGTACCTTTCATTACTATGCAAAACGATTATCGCAACAGGTATATATTATGTTTGTGTGTGTGTATGCTAGTTTTCATGACTTCTTGAAATTGACGCCTTCAATTTTAAGACGGACATTTTAGCAGAATGCGGAACACACTAATTCAAAATCGTCTCCTTGATTTTCCAATCCTGTGCTATTAATTAATATTTTTATACGATTAAAAACCTCTTCCTGGGGTTTTATCATATTCTCATTAGAAAAATAAAACTTTAAATAGCGTTCATTGTGTCAATTTGTAAATTAAAAATATATATATATATATATACAGGTACTACCACTCAAGAAATCCAAAAAAAGGCTCAAACGTTTAAACCTACACATCCGAGACAACTTATTCTTACTCTGAATCTTTGGGGACTTTAGTAAGGTTTATTATATTACTGTAATAAATTTTAGTCAAGTAGATTCTACATCATTGGATCTTATATTTGAAAATGTACCGGCACTAAAACACATTTAAACCTTAAATACTGTGTATTATTAATTCCATTGTTGTGTATTGGAATTTTTTATCCGTCAACTGATGGAACCTAAATTGCATTGAATAGAGATCAAACACTTATATATTATGTAATCGCCACTGGCGCGATTCTTTATTAAACCACTTATATACACTAATTTAGACATTTATACTAATTTTAACTCTCTTATACTAATTTGTTTCTTTTTTTATAACGTCTCAAATCTACAAATATTGCTTTATCAGCTCGACAAGTTATTTTATAATAGGTGCAAACAATGGAGGTTTTAAGAAAATATTGAACTATTTATTATTAAATTTAAAGTCTAATGCCCTTTTTGCGGTTTAATCAAAGCGTTTGGAATAAGACACCATGGTTAAAAACGACTAATACCACAATAAGGGTAAAACATTTTTTAAATAATTTGGATGAAAAATGAAGTATTGATTATATTGTAACTTTTTTTATTAATTGAATGTTATATTTTTGTAGTTTTTTATGTTTTACTGACAGTTTAAAGAAGCATACTTTTATGTAACAGCCTATTATAATAGTTTAAGGCAGAGAAACCATCGCTAGTTTTTTGTGACGTTTTGAACGTTTATATAAGTTTTCCTTATATCCATGATTGTTATTCTCGTAATAAGGAGTGATACAAACATACCACATTTCTAACCAAGTAAATTCATAATCAAACCTTAGCCACTTAGCTACTTAGATGTAGATGTCTACATCTAGGTACTAAATGTTTGATTTTACCGTATTAATTCTACTATTGAGCACTCAGTAACATAACTAAACATACAAATATTAAATTTAAATAACTGGATAACAGTTCTAAAAAAAAAAATATTAGTGTTAAAAATGTTTCAAAAAGTCTCATATGATCGCGTTGCCTCAAGTTCAGGAGAACTGAGGACGCTAATCAATCACCCACCATCAGTCATATATGAGTTATTGCCACACACAATGACGTCATATCAATCTTTAAAGTGTGACGGTTCGGCTTGTGATACGACATTTACAGTTTTTTCAAGGGTGACATGTTTAAAAAACCGAGAACTATCGAGCAGTATTTATATATTTTTAAATTAACAAACATAATTTTAAGGTTGTAACTATAAAGCGTGGCACATGTTATATTATGCGGTAATAATATTTTACTATTGACGTGACAACGTCTTAAATTAGGTTGCGGCTCGGAGTCACTCATGAAAAAGTGTAACGCCCGGAAACGTTACGATGCCCGTCCAGTGGGTCCGCCGCACGGGATCCGCACGGGATAAAGCAGATAACTGTGGGTCCGCCGCACGAGATAAAGCAGATAACTATGTTTATTCGTGAAAATGTGGAGTGCTTAGATTCGTCATTTACAACAACTACAACAATAAAGGTAAATAATTGTACACTGATATTTCATTATCGTAAACTATGATTGATTGATTAATTGTTAGATTGACACAAAAGTTGAGAAACTGAGTTTATAGGTTATGTCATACTATTGACAAATGTTGATAGTGTTAAGTAAATTATTAGTTTAAATCACTCTGCAATCAATCGTAATTCAGTCGATGAGAAGAAACAGCGCGTATTGCTGGTCAAACATTTAAAATAACAAATTATAACCTCTAACCTGTCATAACAGTGCGACCAAACAAACGAACTAAACCGACCAATCACCACGCGCGAAGTTAGAATTTAACTGTGTTTAGCAAGAATTTCAAATTCCAATTTTAGTAAATGTTTTATTCAACTTTACCATTTACAATAAAAAATTTTAATTAATTTCAAATTATGTACAATGTTTTAGTAAACAAAATATATTTCTATAGTACAAAATTTGTGCAATTCTTATTTTCATTCAATCCCTTGTTCCTATTGTGCAATTTAATAATATTCATATCAATAAATATTCTACCGAGAAAAAGACGTTGTCCCGTAAAACCGACTTTACAGGCAACCATAATTTTTTTTAATAAATAAATTGTATATCGTTTACGATTTTAAGAAACAAATAATTATACTAATTTCCTAAAATTATATGTAAATAATTAATTTAATTTTACTACTAATCCACAGTACTTTTCCGCATACAATATTTTATCATGTATCTGTCCATTATTGTGTCGTCTAAGTTTAAAATATATTCACAACTTCATTATGTGTGAGCGTGGAGAAAAAGACTATTCTGGTATGCTTATAAAAATTCCTAAACTTTCTTAAACCCATTTTTAATCTCGAACCAATTTTGATATAACGAGTATATTTAAATCACATCAGAATAAATTAATAATATTTCAGTTGTCAAAAAATCTTCTTACCCCGTCCGACTCAACCGGAAGGACTCATTACATTTGTAGTAAAATGTAACCCTCAATGTTGAATGAACGATTTTGTAACAAAGGTAAACACTTTTCATTTCCTGTGTAAACTCCATCACCCTGAATTTAATCTCAAAAGGCGTTTACAGAAATTCGTTTGACGTGGTTTATTTAGTCATCTCACACGCTTCTGTCGTAGTTATTTTCAATCAATCAACTAGTCGCTGCATTATTATCAATTCATTTAAATAAACAAAATTATGTAGATACATTCTGTGATCATTAGAAAAACGTGACTCATGTAATTTATTTTATTGCCTATAAAAGGATTATTTAATTATTAGAATCAGTTTAATTTGGTAATGTAATTACCACTAACTAGTCCTGGTTTCCCTTTGGGCCTGTTTTTTTGTTAATTTGCAGTTGTTGATCAATTAATGTTATTTAGTTTTTCTATTTAAATACTCGGATTTTCCAAAATGTCTCATTTTGCCTTTGTAGGTATTGTAGTATTAAATGGTAAACATTTATCATACATTTTCAATGTGTGAATTACTAGATTAGATTTATATGTTTAGGTTTTAAAATAGCTTTACTTGTGGTTTAGGGTTATGTTTTATTTATCAGTGTATTAGTTGTTTTATCAGTGTTACGTGCTCTATTTATATTACAAATGTTTCAAAAATTCAAGTAGTTGCTTTTACTACATAAAACTCATTGTCAAATGAATTATTAAAGGACATATTTTTTCCTGTCTTAAGAAAAGCTATCATAAATAACGTCTTAAAACCATTAAAAAAACGTTATAAACCTTTTTTATACGTTTAAGGTAACTGAAACCTTATAAAACCATCTCATACAAGCTGATATCGTTTAGATCAAGCACACATATATAATAAAAGTAATAATCATTCATCGAGTGGGGATTTAATTGGTGTTGATTATCCGTTGTGCTGATATTTCCTATATGGCTAGATACATGGGATGGATCTGCTGAAATTAATGAACAGTAGACAACTGGCTATACGCTCATTAATATCAGCATAGCAATTTATGAACTAGTCACTCTATTAGTTGTGTGGATGACTGATGTTAATAAGTTTTGGTAACTTGTCCACTTTTTACTGTATAGAGTATTATTCGTATGGGTCAATATATGTTGCACAGCCTCTTACTTTTTACACAAATATGGAATAATCCGCTAAATAGTAACAAAGAGTAAGTCATTGAAAGAGACTAAGAATAACAATGATTCGGTTATTTACTATGATATAAAAGTTATTTACAGGATGATAAATGATAAGCTAACTAACATAGGATTTATTACTTACCATTTCGCAACCCCTGTTTCAGCCAATCTAAACTGGCTGTACTGCAAGATTTTTTCTTAGCCGGTTAGAAAGATGTCTCTTTGGGTAGAAGTTCTTTTTGATCTAGTAAACCAAAAGTAAATAGACTTCTCTCTCAGACAAAGACATATCTATGCACCATGATTCAGGTCCTTATGAACTTTCTGTAGAACTATAGAACAGCTGGACGGACAGACAAGGAGACGAGAGGAACCTTTTGAGTCCTTAATAAATAAGGCCCATTTTAAATCGACCGTTAACAAAAAACCAAGGGCATTACCTCAACATCACACTAAATCACCAGTATTGACTGGATTAATATTAAATAAAGCAATAAAGATTCCTCAGAGAGTTATTAAACTAAGGCGTGTATGAGCCATTTTTGGATCCTCTGACATTTTAGGATTCTACTCTCATAATATCTGGAATTAAGTTCCTATTTGTGCAGATATCGATAACCGTAAAATAATTCTCAGATTCACACATTATGTGAATACAATTCTTTCACTTTAACGATGAGAGTTTGGGGAAATATAAATGGTTTTTATTGGCAAAGGTCTCCTCTGTTATACTGTTTTTCTCCTAGAGAGTGCTATATTGTCATCTTTCGAAATAAAGAAGGCCTGTTGCGCATCTCTTAAGTTATAGTTTTGGTGTGCTTTCTGAGCCGGTTAAAGTCTTGAGCCCAGTTATCTCCCCGGCTCATGTATGAGTGTCTTTATATAATACCTGTGAGTGTTGTTCGTTGTGGCTGCAAAAGGCACTGATTGTACTGATTCAGAGCGCTCTGCACGACTTTTTAGAGTGGCAAGGAACTTCTGAAATTCTTGTATGTTAGAGGAAGGACTTGTAGTGGAATGTGTTTTAGAATGTCAATTAATTTCCATTAAATAAACTGTTTTCCACCTAGGTATTAAATCTTTCAAAATAAGGAAACTCATAATAATAATTTTGGTAAACAAATAAAAAGCTAGGTTACGAGAAATACTGTTTAAAATTATACTATGATTAACTATCAGCAATTTGTATGTATTGCCTATGATGATCTGTTAATAAGTGCTCCAATAGCTTACAAAAAGATCTTATATAGCAAAAACTAATAGGAAACCTTTCTAATATAAAACGGTCATAAATTGTATTAAAATTTAGGTCAAAGAAATCAGGAACCCCTATCAAAAGCTCAATTCAACACATTAGACTATGCCTTAAAACTAGAAACGTCATGTAGTTTATTTGTACTTTTACATGTTTACTGTCCTCCATCCCTACTTACTATTAGTCTATGTCTCTGAATGAAAATGGTATACTTAGATAGATCAAGTTTTATATTGTATTGAATTAACTATTTATGAGATCTATGGATATAAAATATGGAGGAGTTAATAATTTATTAAAATATTAATATTTTTTTACGAGAATAATTATTTATAATACGTAATTTATATCGCGTATTTTTTAATTTACTAATAAAATACCAAAAAAAAAACTGTTTGAATATTATATCTGTTAAACAAATGAAGTGAGCCATCGTAAAGGATGAGGTAAGCAGCAAGCAGGGCTTATATGTAGATCGATATTCTCCATAGGGAATGTTTGCCGCAGAATGAAATTAATGCAAATCTGTTATTGTTATTCGAACTAGAATTATAATAAGTTTCAATTATAGAGAAATAGTTATTAGTGAAAAGTGCTATAATTTTTAAAACTCGTATGGTAGTAATTTTCTTAAATAATCTTATGTATGATTGTACGATGTATAATTTAACTTATTTAAACAATTCAAAGTGGCGTTAATTAAAATTTTTAGCCAATGTTTTATAACCAAAGTACTTACAGATTTAAATATAACCATAAAATGTTTAAATAAATCATTTACATAGTATGATAAAACTTCATTCTTATAACATAATATACTAGGAGCTGAGCAAAATGTGGTTTGAATGTGAAACATAACTTTATCCTCGAATTAAATTTTCTTAGCGGAAAACAATTAAAATTAACCTCTTGACACAAAAGTAACGGTAGTATAATATTCAGACAACTGGATAAGGAAAGTTTTCACTTTAATAGTTACTGCACGATTCGCTGGCGATGAATTAACATTTATTTTAATGTGTCTGACAGTTTGCTTTATGTATGTGAAGCTTAGAAAAAGTAATTATTTTACATACAAAGGGTTAAACCTTTTTATACCCTCCCATTTGACCTTCTAGCTTGGATAACGAAAAAATTTGGTTTCTTAAGAAAGTTCCGTGTAAAAAGTTCAATAAAAAACAAGATTGTGTGGGTATACAATGTTTATACTATGATAATTGACTCTTAATATAGTATATATACTGTTAAAAATATATCATAACGTTTACAGTGTATAATATTTACAGTCTGTTCTTACAAGTACAGAAATCCTTTCTATTCAGTACCGAATTGATTCGTCACGGTTCTTTATTGGATACATAGGATGTAACTATGTAAACAATATGTTATTACAATTTGTGAACAATTTTGCAACACCACCACAATTACTTCTTCCAAAAAATAGTACTGCATTTCTAAAAGTAAAAATATATTATAATTGATTTTAAAGGTGGTACAACATAATTCTTTTGCATCATAATGCATGCCATGTATATGAACCACGACGTCATGCTTGTCATAAAAGCTTTTGTATACACATATCTAAAATTAACTAAACTATTATTACGTAAAATCACCGTAAATATTTAGTTAGTTTCAAGACATCGCCTTTAATTTTAAAATAAATAATGCGAAATAGTGGTAATCATCTGTTGTAATCAATAGTATGTATTAGATATATTTTACTCACTCTACTGCCAATATAACACATTATAGCCAAGTGTTGTGACTATAATTAAATTTAAATTGATCAAAATAATAATTTAAGTACAAAGAAGGTAATTAAAGTCACTTTCTGTGTATAGATAGTTAGCATAATTAGTTATAATAATTAGCAAACCAAAAAGAAAAGAACAGATATTAAAAAATGTCTACCAAAAGGTCAATTTCAGTAGCATCAAAATACAAAGACAAAAGTGATGGAATGCTCAGTGATAAGAACTTTACCAATCACAAGTTTGAGGCAGTTCCGAACACATGTCATACAGTCCAGGACTTTCTTAGAAGTACGCTCCGGTTAACTCCATGTTGGTTCCAAAGTGTTCTTGGTTTACATTCGGCATCGCTTGATATGGCATGATACGCTTATCATAATATAACCTTTATAGTAGTAATTTCAAACCAAAACACTAGTTGCTTATTCTGCTTTCTTAAGATGCTATGACTAATTTTTCATTATTATTTGAAGGAGTTTATGTTAGACTAATAATTTCACGATTTTAAAAGTCAAAATAATTAAATTGAATTTTTCTTAGATTACACGACCAATATAAAAATATTATCCAGCACTGTCAAATTTCATGAAGTGTGTCCACCAACGTCGAAATCGACGTTGCTCAGATGGAAATTAAGCTTCATGCAAAATAAGTATTATAATAACATGACAGGTCAGACAGACAGACAGAAATAAGAACAGAAAAAGTCATAAAACTTGTCAGCCTCTCGAGGGACAGGCTTTACTGACGCTCAGCCCTGAATTTAAAAACACTTTATAAATGGAATAGTTGTATTTTTTACAATCTTCATAATATCAAAGATTACTAGAGACAATGTATGTTACTTATACAATAACATTACTTTGTAAGGTTAATTAGGAGCTGTTCAAAAACTAAAACAGTTCTCTTAAATAAGTTTTCAAAAGAATGGTTACCAACAAAGAATGCCTTATGCAATATTAATACAGCAGACACGATGATAGGTTGTTTTTATACACCAAATAGATTATTTTATATGCATTTTCAAACTTGAAGTAAGATAAAAGTTGTTAAACATATCTATTATTAATTCTGTTATTCCATAAGACAGTTGGAACTGAGAAGCAAACTATAGCTCTACGATGAGATGAATGTTCGCTTTGGTGAACATAAAGTAAAGTAAACTACTTAAAGTATAGTAAGAACATTAGTAAATGACAATCTGAGCTGTTAGCATTAGTTATAATTCTGAAGTGAAGTTGCAGAAAGCTGAGAGAACAAGTAAGACGAATCTCAATTAAACAAATCTCTGTCTGGGAAGACAAGTCAGTAATGGCAGAACTTGCTTGAGAGATGAGATCAACAAGTTATCATTACTTTATAAGAGCTCTATTTCCGTTTAATAGCAAAGGGACTGGAGCTGATTCGGCCCTGGCGGACTGGTATGAATTCGGACTTCGCGGACAGTTGAAGATTCCCTTCAGCATCTAAAAGTTCCTACATCAGTCCGTGAGCTCCGAATTTATTCGGCTCTGTAGGAATCTTTAACGTCCGTGAGAATCGAATTATTTTTAATGCCTTAGTCAGAGAGCTCCGAATAATATGCCCTCCTGTCCGTGAACGTCGAGCCAATCGAAGATGTAGGAAAGTCTCGTTTTCGGTCTAGGCGGACGATTTCACTATTCGGGCCCTGGCGGATTCGGTGCTAATAGACTCCACCAATAGTAATAACAATATTTACTAAAGTGAAAAACATTAAGCATTGCAACCACTAATATAACGTTCTGACAGATACCCGTGGGTTTTTTTTTTTTAAGAAAGATATTAATTTCGATCAAGGTCATCGGCTCAAGCGTCAGAAGCGCGCATACGGAACCTGCCAGTGTGACTCGTTAATACTCGTACTTTTTATATTCTGATATTTTTAGATATCTGAACCATTTTTAAACAGGCCCTTAATAACGTTTATATTCCTATTCATTAGTATTATCTCAAGGGAAACTTTTGATGGTGTTGTTTCCATGATGGCAGTAGGCATTACTTAGGCCTACATACTTTCAATCACTAGTTCCTTCCACGAATTTCTTTTTTAAATTTTCTAACAGCGGAAGAAAGCTCTGAATGGGTGACGGCCTCCATGTAATAGGAAAGTAAAAATCTTTAATCTTACGGGATCATATATTATTTCATTTCCCAAGTAAAAGGCAACAATGATTATACGTTCATCATTTCACATTCCTGTAGCAACATTCATGATAACAAATTACATCTGAAATGAAAGAACATTCTGTGGTCGGCCTGATTTAAAATTTGACATGGTCAATATCAAAATCTAAAATTTGTTATTTTGTCAGGTGAGTTTGATTTATGAAGGCCTTTGTAACAAAATTGTTTATTAGATAATATTCCAAAAACTCATTTAACATGCTATTATAATATTACCAAATTTGGTATGAATGATAGAATAAAATAAATTTGTCCTTTCGTTAGAATAAAAATTACCATATTAGTAAATTTTTCTATATTAGTACTATATATATGTTTTTTGTACTGTGCCGTGTCTCCGCCTTGTTCTGCTTGATAACAAACTCGAACAGGCCAGTGGTTAATGAGGGCGGGCAGAATAAGGTTACAATAGAGTTACTCCCCTCTTATACCCTTAAAAAGTGCTAGTTCGATAAAAGGTATAGCTTAAATCATAATAAATATAGCTTTTATAATTTTGGAAAAATTCATATCCAGTCGTACATAGACGTTAAGACATAGTAAAAAAACTTGATACAGTTTCTGTACTAACACAATGACCTTCGGTAAACCTTAACTATTATTTGGCAAAACAATTGGTTAAATACGGGATGACAGCAAGATTTCAGAACACCGCTAATCAACAAAAGTAAACCATATGAAAATCTTGGTTCTTCTTAAATTACAGTTGCAACTAATAAATTGAAGCTGCCAAATTTAAAGTAGCAGAATGTTTAATGGTCGTTAAGCTTCAATAGGCAATATAATGTATTAATATTACGACGACAATACCCGTCAAATAAAGAAAAATGACATACAATAGATTTTCAGAACCGACACTACGTTTTTCTCATAACCTAATTCTAGTGACTGGCTCTATCGGCCTCATATTACTTTTTCTAGCATCTATAGTGTTACCAAATGAAACAAATGATGAATTAATATCACAACTCACAATGGCTGTTCTATCACGTTACAGTATACCGGATAATGACAGTCATCTGTTTTCCGAAACTCTCTGCATTGTCTCGCTGTCACTGATCTAACCCCGTCGATTGTTCCGCTTCCGGCCTTCGATACTTATTCTATTCATCTCCTGTTGGAAACAGAATAAGAAAGAATATCATCCATATTGTAATTAGCAGAGTATAATATCTGCACTAAGTTTACGCAAACATCAAATTACGTCGTCAATATTAAAGTGTGTTTACTTCTATAACCTATAGGATATACAGGGTGTCAGTTAAGTCCTACTTTGCCTGGATATATTGCAGACGGATTGAGATATCGATGTAGAACGTAAACCATACTCATTAAAATACTTTTTATATTTTATGGAAGGTAAAAATTCACCTCCCCCCATACTTTAAATATGGGGTAAAAGGGAGTGAAAATTTCAAATGGCAACCCCTAACTTGTGTCATATCATTTTAAATGTCAATAATAACACAACGGCACTAAGAAAATATCTTTACAATGATCTAGCAAAAGTTATGGGTAAGAGGGAGCAATGGGTGAAGGTTATACATTGATATCCAAAGCCTTTTGGAATATATCCAGGCGTATCAGGACTTAATTTACATCCTGTATATGTGAACTTCTGTCCAACCGAGCCAATAATAAGGCAAGTTCATTAGTATTCTGTAAAATACGACTGTTTGTGAGTTTTTATCATCACTATCAGGCAATGTTATTACCAAAAAAGGTACTGGAAAGGTATGTTATGGGTTTTAAAACCAAACAAATAATTACAGATGTCATATGTACTCTAAAAAGCACTACTGGCTGTAATAATTCACTGTCAGACTTAGTTATGACAAATTGTGGTCATCAATATCAGGACCTGTTCACATCCACTCAGCCATTGCATATATATGTTATTTGCCAACAAAACAAAAAAATATCGACATAAAATCATCTGTATTCTTTAGAAACGAACTGACTGTGATACTTCACTGTCAGACTTAGTTATGACAAATTGTGGTCATCAATATCAGGCCCTGTTCACATCCACTCAGCCATTGCATATATATGTTATTTGCCAACAGAACAAACAAATATTGACAGGAGTTCATCTGCATTCTTTTGAAACCAACTGACTGTGATACTTCACTGTCAGACTTAGTTATGACAAATTGTGGTCATCGATATCAGGCCCTGTTCATATCCACTCAGCCATTGCATATATATGTTATTTGCCAACAGAACAAACAAATATTGACAGGAGTTCATCTGCATTCTTTTGAAACCAACTGACTGTGATACTTCACTGTCAGACTTAGTTATGACAAATTGTGGTCATCAATATCAGGCCCCTGTTCACATCCACTCAGCCATTGCATATATATGTTATTTGCCAACAGAACAAACAAATATTGACAGAAGTTCATCTGCATTCTTTTGAAACCAACTGACTGTGATACTTCACTGTCAGACTTAGTTATGACAAATTGTGGTCATCGATATCAGGCCCTGTTCACATCCACTCAGCCATTGGATAATTATGTTACTTGGCAGAATCTGGTTATAAATCTGTAAAAAAACATTGTAATGTATTTAATATTGTTTTGGGTAAAATTATTGCTCGTTTATAAAACAACAGTTCATTAATAATAAAGTAAGGCACACATAATAATAAATATTAATAAATAAAATCATTTTTAGTGTGCATAAACATTTAGAGTGTTACTATGCAATACGTTGGGAACACTTTGTATTATTTAATGTAGAGGAATTTATGTCTGAACTCAATTTGTTAATATATTATTATATAATTTACTAAAATCGTTTGGAGGGGAATCTTTAAATTAGTTAAATTAATTATTATTTTATTAAACACTACATCAAAATCAATAAAAAACAGCAATGTAAAATTAGGTAGAAATATTTAAATTAATACATATTTTAATTTAGATATATATATATATAGTTAAAATTTGAAATACTGCTAAAAATATATTGTGTTTGCTTTAGGACTAGGAAAACTGTTTAAAAATTACGTGTAATATGTTTTAGTTACTGGAAGAAGATTTTTGAAATATCCAAATTATTCATGAGGTATATCGCTAACAAAAATATTTGTTATGTATAATTTCACTAGAAATTTTTCAGATAAAAAAGCAAGCTATGAATAATGGTTATTATCTGACGATAAGCAAACAGCTAGTGTTAATTGTTGGCAAGTTCACAGTTTGATACTGGCATCGTTCCAAAACTAAAAATATATTGTTACTTGAATACCGATCTTAGTATGAATAATCTGTCGTTTGAAATACTGTAACTATCATAGTTTATGTAAGAAATTTGAATATTCCACAGCGTAGTGAGTTTGGCAAACACAGATAAATGCTATCTAAACTCTAAATGACTACAAACCCAAATGCGTTCAAACTGTGGAGCTAAACTCAAAATTTGCATTTAAAACTATTTACCAGTTTACAATTAGTTTAAAAATACTGAGTACAATATATCATACGAATTATAACTCGTAATTGTCAGAGCGCGTAATGACAGTACAGCGTACCAGTTAGAGGTCAAGGGAACAAATAACATTGTTTGAATAACCAAGGTTCTACAACTACACCAGCACACCACGTCTGCCTGCACAAGCACATCCATCATGTTGTAATGAATCATGGTGAAGTTTACGTCACGTGATACCAGTTGTCAAGTGGGAGTGTTTAGTTAACATATTAAAAACTAACACATTACATCGTTACGTTAAAGTTAAACACACATTATAATTACACAAACATTTCTACTAATTAGTTACTCCAAAAGATTCTCTTTAAAAATGTCTATATTTTTAAATCCCTTGTTTTTTATAAAAAAAAATAGATTTCATTGCAACGTATACATTATGGTAAAATTAATTCAATTCCAAAAATAAAACATGTTTAAAGTCTAAATAAACATGAACAATATAAATGTACCTTTTAAGAACAACCAGGTGTGTTGAAAGAACACTAGTTTAACATAGGGTGGCGCATATTTCAGTTTCCCCAAAAATTGGGATATTTTGTTTCGATAGGTTGGTAACACTGTTATGTTGGCAATAACAGGGAGTAAGTTCATTATTGTCTGTTCCAGTGGCTAGTGTAAAGTGACGCTCTTTGAATCTGATATTTGTTTGTGTATGCGTTTCTAACATGTTTGCAACTCAACAATGAGTTTACATCCTTCAGTTGTGGTGGAAGAATAATAAACATAATGCTATAGCAATTGAAGGATTTAGTGGTAAATATCCAGGTGTCACGATACCTACTCGACAGTATAGGCGGAATTTAAATAAGAAATTTGAAAACACAGGAAGCGTTCATATGCCCCTAAGTGTGATCGTCGAAGATCAATTTGCAACGAAGAAAACCTGCAGACAGTTGATGAAGCTTTTGTAGCCAGTCCCGGTAAATCGACTCGTAAGACATCTGCTGAACTATAAATATCAAGAAGAAGCTTGCAAAGAATGTTAAAGCAAATAAATTTTAAGCATAATTTACTACTCCATCCATCTTTACCCCAAGCGATTCAAGAGGATGATTTCGATAGGCGATTAGAATTCTGTGAGACAATAATTATCCGCTCAGACGCTGATCCAAATTTCTTGCGATCAATTATGTTGTGTGATTAGGCTTGTTTCAAACAAAATTTACGCGTTAATCGGCAGTACTGGTCGAATGTAAATCCCCATAACGTAATCCAAGCAGATCTCAATGTGTCTGGTGTTATGGTATGGGGAGGTAATTCGAGTACTGCATTAATTGGTCCATATTTTCTTCAAGGAAATATTAACTCAGAAAGTTACATACGGTTGCTGCAAAAAGTAGTAGTTCCGGAGCTCAGAAATAATCTCAATATTTCTTCGCTCAACTGGTAACAAGATGTTGCCTCAGCACATTTCAATACCCAAGTTTGGGATTTTTTAAATAACACATTTAATGAATGGATAGGTCACCGTGGTACAATCGATTGGCCTGCGCGCTCGCCAGACCTGACCCCACGTGACTTTTCACTGTGGGATATTATAAAAGAGACTGTATATGCCTCAAAACCGCAAAAATCTTTACGAACGCAGAAACATAATTAGAAATGCATTTGAACTTGTTAATAACGATAATCATGTATTGCTAAACATTTGTGATTCAGTTCTTAGTCGTTGTATGAATTGTATACAAAATCAAGGTGGATATGAGGTAACTATGTTATTAAATGTTAAATTGAAGGACAGATTCATTAGAACTAATTGTTTAGTGATATGGAATTCTTTTTTTAATAGCATGAACAGAAAGATGCAAGTGACCTCAATAAATGAGGTAATTTACTCGTGTAATGGAAACTTGTAAAAACAATATTAGTTATGAGCTAAAACCTGTTCGTTAAATTAAAGAGGCAATCCCAATTAATAATTGCTTCCAACCAAAATTATGAATTGATCTTAGCGTATGCAATTCATTTAGGTACTCTATGCGTAGGGTTCAAGTTTTTCCCTCATTGGTGAGGTTTTATTATTAGGAGAATTAGACCACGTAACTAAGGTTAAAATTTAACGTATAAAGTTAACATTTCATTGAGGGTATCTAACAATTAGGAATAAATAGTTAAAATCATAGTGTTGTAAATGTATTAGGGACTACTTTTATCCACAAGAAATATGTTTTATTTGAATAAATAGTAATTATGACAAACTGATATTTTTGTGTCCTTGCAAATATTTGTACTTAGTGATATGCACTGTTTTAATTTGTTAATAAAAATATTATAATTTGGTGGCGTGGTTATTATAATAAATGTTATTAAACACTGGAGTTCGAGAAAATTATGAAACTTTCCTTCACAGATCTAACTAAAAGTAGTATTGGCATTCCTCGTAATCCTGAAATTTTTAATTCCAATTAATCCTTTCCTGAACTTATCTGGAATGTCTCCATCAACGTCTCATATCTTTACTTACCTTGTACAATCTTTAAAAAAAACGTTCAGAATAAATACATTTCCCTTCTAAAGTTTTCAATCACTCTAAATTTTCAGAAATTAATGCTTATAAATGGTACCTAACATATTTGTACGGTGTTATATTTTCAATGTTGTGTTCAAGTTCAGATGTACAAAATAATAAAACTATTAAGTTACAATAGAGTATCAATTGATTTAAATCATGAAATTCTCTTTCCACTAGGTCCATTACCAATTTCAGCACTTTCAGTTGAACAGTTTTAAAAATTATTTAAAAACATTTTAAAATCATAGCATCATAACTAAACAGTTGTTTAATTTATACTCATTAACCCTTTCAGGGCCAGGACCAAATATGAGATGTTGCAAAATTTTTTCACATATCATATCCCCTTGTGACTAGTCAAAAGTGCCAGGCTAAAATTGGCGATTTTGCAGACTCTTAGATTAAAATTTATAACTTTTCATAAAAATTAGAGAATGACCTAAAAGTTGCACCAAATTACTCGTATAGATATATACTACCAAAAAAAAATTATATAGATGTAGTTTTAAGTAATAAAAAAAAAAAAAATGTTTTAATGGATTACATGAAAAAAAATTATTTTTTTATTTTTTTTTGTAAATAACAAAAAAGGAAAAAATAATTTTACCGTGGGAAGCCATGTTATTATATTTTAAATTTAGAAAGGAACAACCATACAAAATTTTGTGTTATTTCTCTCATAAATAAATTTTTTTATGACACATTTTGTATAAATACGCATAATTGTACTGCGCAACATTTTATAAATGATAAAGCAACTGACACTGCAAGAAACTTAAAATAAATATTCACATAATGGATGTACGGGTAAACAGATGGTTGTAGGATCCATAAATAGTTTCAATAAAGTTAAAAACACTATTTGCCAAGTAATATTTACAAAATTTTATTTGAAATTTATTTACACTTTTCCTATTTACAAATATGCTACTTACAATTTCATTCCCGTGAGATCGCAAATTGTCAGTCATTGTAACTACTACACACAATAGCTAAGCAGGTAACTACTAACACTACTAATATTTACAACCACAAAATAAAATAATGAAGAAGAATCCAGCATACAGTAGTATGATTACACTAAATAATAAAGAATTAACAACAATAGATCGAGGAGTCAGCTGATAATGTTACGTGACAATTACGAAATAAAAATGCATAGACCTCCAAAATAAAAATGATATTCATATTAATTATCTACAAATATACCAGGGAATAAAAAAACATAAAACTGTAATCATTTGACTTCGTATTTATTTAAGAAAACGACGAATATCAAGGCGGCAATATATTGCCGCCTGGCCCGGAAAGGGTAAACCAAGAAGTTTTTATTGGGTCTGACAAACTGTAACCAGTTGTTTTGAGAGCAGATAATGGAAAAAACAGTTCTGCAGTGTTTCTTTCCAATTAGTGTTTAAACAGACGTTTAAAGGTTACAATCTAGCAGAGTACTCAGCAACAGGTGAAATTTTGAAATACATTTTTATATTTTGCTTTTCACTTACTAAAAAGCACTTAAGAGTTTATTTTACGGTGTTTATTGGCAACGGTAAAACTATTTATAGTTTTTCAATTGTGATATTAAAAAATATCCAAAACCAGAATAGTAATTAGTGTAGGAACTTCTGATTACCTTTTGCTTATATTAAACCTTTTCTCATGAAACCAAAATTTGTTTTGGATATCTCTATGCAAACTTTGTTTTTGGATATCTCTATGTATTAACTCATTCGAAACAGACTTATCATTTGAAGTCAACACTTTTCTTATACCTTACTCCAAATGCAGACTATAAATTGTAAATTACTTCGGTATGCGATTTTATAGTATCCCTATATCCCTAAACTAAGGCACTTGAGTTGAAGATCACGTGCTCAAGGCAGATTTGTAAAAGGAATAAGGATGAGTCCATGGTGAAAATTATTTTTACTGAGTTCCGAAAATTTTGAAATGCCTCTTTGAGCCTTCCTGGATTGCGAAGTCACATGAATGTGAAATTTAGAAACATTATTGCAATGTTATAAAAGTATATATACTTTAGTCAGTTTAAAAATTAATTATTATGTTGTATAAAGTTTAGGAATAATAAGAAAAGTATAATATAAAATTAATAAAATATATTAAATATAAATATATTGTTGTGTAACTTTTATTTAATATAAAAATAGTTATATTGTTCATACCTAGTGTAGATTTGAAAACTTTTACTCCAATACGGAAAATATTAGAAATTTGTTTCAAACTGTTTAATATTTACCTCATGTTATTAGTATTTAAGGTGTAAGAGTAAATATTATAGTAAGTTATTTATGCTTTTACTGCATGTGTTTTGAGAGTTTCTCTATTTGCACATGTAAGTAAAGAAAGTGAAAAGTTCAGCATCACAAACGTAAAACAAATGACAACGTTTAAATTATTTGTGAGGAGAATTTCTTCATCAACAAGATTTCTCTCATGCCTGTCTATATAACTTTTTTGCAAGTTTATCACAAAAAAAATCATATAATTTAAAAAAGAGACTTAAAATTTGTCTGAAGAATATAGGAAAATCTGTCTCAGGGGTCATATCATACACCAATATTTCCACTATATTTCTCAACTATCTAGTAAATGTACTTTAAAAAGTGCAAATTATTTGCCAAGCTGTACATAACAAAGATGAGATTGATAAAATTGGTTGGATGAAACTCGGGAAATGTATCTCGCAGCTCATCTCAACCAACAAGATTCCCCTCATATTTTATTTCATTCAGACTTGAGACATCTGGCTTACTTCAGCATTAAATAAGTTAAAGATATTTCATCAGCTCTATTTTATAAATAGCGATATCGTGTATTTTTAAGTAATGACCTCAAACCCACCTTAATTAAACAATAGATACTTACATAATTTGTTTTACATATAACTGAATATATGAGCATTTTCTAGGCTGATTGATTAAATCAGTGAAATTCCCTTCCCGGACCGATAATGACGGTAGCTTTGTAAAATACTGAGATACAGCGTCCTTTTTTAAATTTTCCACAATATATTCTTCAAATTAAAAAAATATTTAAAAGGTTATCCGACAAATCCTGTTATTATTTAATTTTATTTCAAAAGCCGTATACAGAAGCTTGTGGAAAGAGCCCGCATTAGGCGTTGGTAGGAACTATAAGAGAACTAGGCAATACTTAAAAAATATACAGATCATGATAGTTCAAAGACGTTGGTACCAGGTTTTTAACAATAATAATAAATGTAATTTATTATTTCTATAAGATTATTTCAAAGCACTTCCTAGAGGTTAACCGGCATTTCATTTAATTGCAGATCTCTTTCATTTAAAAAGTAAAAAATTTTTAGCCTAAGTCTTAACATATGGCCAGAAGTTTGAAGCAAGGGTTACTCCACAAACACAAATCAGCTGTGAAGCCGGTATTTACTGATGGCGAGAGAAAAGAAGAGACCTGGCCCGTACCGGCGCACAGCTGTGTACTAGAGTGTTGCCGCGCGGTAATTTCAGGCGCTTCGCCCTACAGCCAACCCTGCGAATTGATTATCATAGCAATGGAACAGTGAAACAATAATGGAATTACGAAACAAGGCGCGGCAACATACTAGTAGTAGCGCCTGCAAATTTTAGATAGGCCAGAATCCAGGTCTCTTCTTTACTCTCGCGGTCAGTAGTTGCCGATGAACCATCCAGCGTGTAATTAGGTCAACATCTTTCAGCTCTCGTGTCGTATCTATTAATCACTGCCATGGCTCAAAACTCCCAGCCATTCTCTTGCAGAGCCATTTGCTTGACACAAAGATAACGTCATGCAAATCTGAAATTGGTCATTTTGTG